>NC_142467.1:5765075-6068106 GCF_049115385.1 Moschus berezovskii | reverse complement strand
TGAAGAAGAACTAAAGAGCCACGAGATAAAGGTGAAAGAGGGGAGTGAAAAACTGTATTAAAACTCAATATTCAAAAAGTGAAGATCAAGGCATCCCTTCCCATAACTTCATGGCAAATAGATGGGGAAACAATGGAAACATTGAGATACTTTATTTTATTGGGCTCCAAAATCACTGCAGATGGTGACTGCAGCCATGAAATTAAAAGACACATGGTCCTTGAAAGAAAAACTATGAGAAACCCAGACCGTGTGTTAACAAGCAGAGGCATCACTTTGCCAAGAAAGGTCTGTATGATCATAGCTACGATTTTTCCAGTGGTCATAAACTGATTGAGAATTAGACCATAAAGGAGGCTGAGCACCAAAGAATTGATGCTTTTGGACTGTGGTGTTGGAGAAAACTCTTGATGCTCACTTGGACTTCAAGGAGATCAAACTAGTCAATACTAAAGGAAATTAGTCCTGAATATCCATTGGAAGGATTGATGCTGAAACTGAATCTCCAATACTTTGGCCACCTGATGAGAAGAGCTGACCAATTTGAAAAGACCCTGATGCTGGGAAAGATTGAGGGCAGGAGGAGAAGGGGACGACTGAGGATGAGATGGTTGGATGGCATCACTGACTCAGTGGACATGAATTTGAGCAAGCTCCAGGAGATAGTGAGAGGCCTGGCATGTTCCGTGGGCTTGCAAAGAGTTGGAGATGACTGAGTGACTGAACAGCAACAACATCAATTAGTACATCAATGAATCAAACACTTGGAGTTTCTATGGGATGCACTGTATCCTTCAACATAGCACAAAAGCTGGAATATTAACTTTGAAACACTTCCTTTGAAGTGTTTCAATGGAAACACTTAGAAACAATTTTCAATGAGAATATTAGAATGTACAAACAGTGGATCTACAGTCACTGTAGCGCAGGGCCCCGCAGAAATGAGCTTGATTGTAAGCATCAGTCATGACTATACCTTGTGTATCAGTAGATGACCAGTTCAGTTGGATCCAGTCAGGACATGCCTGCACTCCCATGTGTGCCAAATTCAAAGTGACCTCCTCATCTAATTGTTAGTTACATGGTTTACGATACTTTGTGCCTTGGCTATGCGAAAGCAACCAGTTAGATTCCAAGGTAGTTAAATTAGTTCTCTTAAGCTCCACTATAACAGACAAAATACGTCTGTACTCCTTTGCTCAACTCTAAAAGTACTCATGCTTAACCAGAGTAGTCAATAAGCAGAATAAATGGACAAATCACCTTAAATCTTTTAATAATCTGAATAAAAAGATAAGATCCAAAGTAATTTTTTCAGTTACTTATAAAGTGGAAGAATTTTTGTGTTGCTTTATTGTGCTTTGATTAAAAATGCGTTACATAATCATTAAGACTGTTCAAAAAATGCTGTTAAGTGTGAAAACTATGTTATATAAAAATTATACTTGTGTATGTAGCACAAATGAAGGATAATGAAGGTGGCAGCATTACCTCAGAACATTTTTCACTACTTTGAGTGAAACTGATATACACATAGCCATGTCATAGGTTATGAAGCTTACAATGAACAAACAAAATCTAGTTAGCCAATAAAAACACCTCAAATTGAGTTTTCATTAAATATTAAGAACCATGAAACATACAAATACATACACATATCAAATATCTTTATTTCCATTACAAGCAATGTGTCTCATATTTTTTAATTACCATGAATTATTAATGTGCTTTGCCAAGGCGTGGCTAAAGATATTGTATACAATCTTAGAGTGAATTCAGTTGTTATACTTTGAAAAGTATAGTATATACAAAAATAAACACATATGGACTGCTTCTGTTTTTAGAACTGTTTTCTGGGCTTTGCAGTATCGTATAAAATTGCATTTAAAATACACATGCTTTCCTAACTTGTGAAAACCAACTGTCTACTTGCTGGTGGTTTTTCTGTTTAATGCTGTTTTGCCTTTATGTACATGTGGGTTTGTGTGCAAATGAACTAGAATTTTTAGTAAAATCTCCCCACATTTCCATTCATGATGCAGGCTTCCCAATTGAGGTACACGGCACAGTGAGTCAGCCATACAAATCCTTACTAAAATAATTAAATCTTAATTGGGGGAGTTAAAAACTATAAAAATGAGTTCAGAAGACAATAAGTTAGTCAGAACCTGAAACGTTAAACAGATTCAGCCCTACAATTTTGCTTAACATGCACATTCAGAAGCCAGAATCAGAGGGGAAATTTCATACATGCAGATGAGCACTTGTGAGCGACTCACAAAATAAACGCTATTTAGTCTGAAAAGCCTTGTGATTTGGGAGCCAATCTACTAGATAGATGCCAAATTAACTGATAATTGTCCTAAGCTGAAACTAGCCATACTGTCTGGTACTGATAAGTACTTGAAAAATAACATTTTCATAATTGCATGAATCTCTATTAAAGGAAATAAACCTGTAAAAATCAGAGCAACACCAAAAACCAAACGTACTGCTAATGCAAATTACTCCTTTGTCAGAGAATAATATCTTTTTTTTTTTTTAACATTGCTTAAAGAGATTCAATTGAAAGGCTAAATCCACAATGATATAGCACCTTATGCTTGGATAATGACTCATTTACATAGTCTGTGCGTGCCCACACATGGATGCTACCTGTGGCTGTGGGGGGGAGGGGATAAAGGAGTTTATAAGATGAACAGTTGTTAATATTTGGCATTCATAAAAATGATTGGTTTTGCCAAGCACCGGAGTAAAGTCTTCAGCAACGGTTTCTCCCCTCCCTCTGGAGATGACGCCTCTTGTAGAATGTTTGTATAGTCAAATATCATACAGCCCACGTATCATATATATGGTTCTTATTGCTATGAAGAAGAATATAGACATAATTTTATTGCTTTTCAATTCCTGTGGAATTTCTCCAAAATACAAACTTGTCATTTTAGGTATTATTTGCCTCCTATAGAAAATATGACGGGTATGTACATGCAAATTAGAGAAGCAAAAAATGAGTCATAAGACTTTATAGTTTAGAGAAATGTTTATTCATAATTTCTACTACTATATTGCCATATTTTCTTATATAACTTCACTGTGCAATGCTAGTACCTAACTTTCTGAGTCACTTTCCCTTGAGCAGAATAACTGATTTTAAATTAAAAGAAGAGATGCAAGCTAACTTGTTTAAATATAAGACGATTTAGCTATGAGCATATCGATGAAACTGTTATTTACAGAAGGTGCCATTTTTAAATGTCCATGAACATAGGGCTGGCAGGCGGAGAGATGTAGCTTGTTTGGACAGAGTTTGAGATGCTTACATTCTGGTCAATTAACGTAAGAAATCAAATTAGTTTGCAACTTTGAAAATCGAAGTAATATTTGAGCATTACTTTGTTAGCATGTGAGATGAATGCAATTGTGTGGTAGTTTGAGCATTCTTTGGCATTGCCTTTCTTTGGGATTGGAAAGAAAACTGACCGTTTTCAATCCTGTGGCCACTGCTGAGTTTTCCAAATTTTCTGGCATACTTAGTGCATCGCTTTCACAGCATCATCTTTTAGGATTGAAATGGCTTAACTGGCATTCCATCACCTCCACTAGCTTTGTTCATAGTGATGCTCCCTAAGGCCCACTTGACTTCACATTCCAGGATGTCTGGCTCTAGGTGAGTGATGACACCATCTTGGTTACCTGAGTCATTAAGTTCTGTTTTGTGTAGTTCTTCTGTGTATTCTTGCCACCTCTTCTCAGTACCTTATGATTCTGCTATTCCATACTGTTTCTTTCCTTTATTGTGCCCATCTTTGCATGAAATGTTCCTTCGGTATCTCTAATTTTCTTGATGCGTTTTTCCCGTTCTATTGTTGTCCTCTATTTCTTTGCGCTGGTCACTTCGGAAGGCTTTCTGATCTCTCCTTGCTACTTTTTGGAACTCTGCATTCAGATGGGTATATCTTTCCTTTTCTCCTTTGCCTTTCACTCCTCTTCTTTTCTCAGCTATTTGTAAGGTCTCCTCAAGCAACCATTTTGCTTTTTCACTTTTCTTTTTCTCGGAGATTGGGGCTTTCCAGGTGACACTAGTGGTAAAGAACCCTGCCTGCCAGTGCAGGAGATATAAGAGACGCAGGTTCCATCCCTAGGTTGGATAGATCCCCTGGAGGAGAAATGGCAACCCCCCCCCCAATATTCTTGCCTGGGAAATCCTATAGACAGAGGAGTGTGGTGGGCTACAGTCCATGGGATCACAAAGATTTGGACACAACTGTGTGACTAACACTACTTTCTTGGAGATGGTTTTGACCACTGCCTCCTGCACAATGTTACAAACCTCTGTCCACAGATCTTCAAGCACTCTATTAGACCTAATCCCTTGAATCTCTATGTCACTTCTACTGTATAATCGTAAGGGATTTGATTTAGGTAACACCTGAATGGTCTAGTGGTCTTTCCTACTCTCTTTAATTGAAGTCTGAATTTGGCAATAAGGAGTTCAAGCTCTGAGCCAGTCAGCTCCCACTCTTGTTTCTCTTGACCATATAGAGTTTCTCCATCTTTGCTACAATGGCATAGCCAGGTTTAAAAAACAAGAGATATGAGTCTGAGATATTTAGAGGTTGGGAGTAATGTCCTCTTCCTTGGTATCTGGGACAAGTTCACACAGAAACATCACTCTTGGAGAATCTTCCCTTTATGTATATGCTAATACAATCACTGATATTAATTATTTTTCATACCTTTGTGAAATGCAAACCACTCCAGTATTTTTGCTTGGGAAATTCCATGCACAGAGAAGTCTGGCAGGCTACCATCCACGGGGTCGCAAATTATATCAGGGGAGGAATGCTATTCCCCATCTCTATCAAGACACAAGCTCTTGAATCTAACTTTGGTTCTATTTTGGCTTCCTTCCCTCTTTAAATATATGCCTGTAAATTCATCTTTTACATTTAGCTTGCTGTGCCAATTAACTTTATCAGAATAAGTCACTTGAAAACAACCACAAAATCTTTGTGGATAAGACAACTATTTAATTTTGCATATGTGCAAGCCCACTGTGTTTTATCTTTTTCAGGCTGGATATTGTCCAAAGCCCTCCAAGTGTGGTGGATAAGCTACAGCAGTTCTACTTCCCACATTTTTCCTCCTTTGGACTAGTAGGCTGTGTGACCGGGATATGTTATTTTTATAATGGTGGAGCTGCAAAGGAACATGTAGAAATGTGTGTGATGTTTTAAATCCTATTATCAGAACTATCTGCTGATGCAAGTCATATGGCCAGACCGAAGTCAAAGAATGAGAAATTAAATCCACCCCTTTAGTGCAAAGTAAAGCATGACAAAAGTTGTGGATTCCAAGAGGATTAAAGAGTGGAGATCAATAATAAATCTACCACATCTTCTTTCCGTGCCTCTGGAGTTTTTATTTCTCTCATCTACTTGAAGAAACTGGAGTTACTTCAGTGCTCAGGCAATAAATGGTACTTTGGGTCTCTATTTTTGCATTACTGGGAAATCACAAAAATTTGTCTTATAGTTGATATTCCATGAGAATATTTGGGATTTAATATAAAATAGGATTTATAACCAGATGATGGTTATGCCTGATAAAATTAATAGAAACATAATATATACAATCTGAAGTCATTAAATATTTATGTTGACTGACTTGCAAAATTTGTCTTATTTCCATATAGCTATATGTTCATGATATTAATCAAAAACCACTTCTAAGTACTGGGAAGATTTTAATAAGTATGTTGCTGATGAACCTCTTTAACAACTCTTTAATAACTTGTCATTCCTTGTTCCCCTAAGAAAAAATTTTTCTTGTCATCCATTGTTATAAGATTCCCAATTTCCTATTGGTTTCTCAAGATTCTACTATGAATTTTGAGATGAGAATGCATCTTTAGTGTGTTTATCAACTGCATCTCTGTTTTAGATGTTGAATAGACAATTTATGCTTTTATTTCATTTGAAACTCTTGAACGTGACTGCAGTGCTGTGTATGGATGTGTATAAATGTGTGTGTGTGTGTGTGTGTGTGTGTGTATCCCTCTCATTGTCTCCCATAACATGAAGCATTGTAGAGACTTTCCTATGTGTGAAGTATTCTTGTTACTCTGGCTACGTCAAGCTATGGTGAAACAGAAGGTGATAAAATAGAAAGTCCCCTTTGATCTCCAAACATAATTTCAGTAATAAAACTATTGAAATAAGCATTTTAGTTAAATGTTGTAATATCATTGTTCTTTACAAGTAACATGAATAATACACTTACACTGAATTGCTCTGTATAAAGAACTGAAAATAAACAAACAAATTGAAAACTTTAAATATGGTTAATTTTACTTTTCAAAACTTACTCCATCTTTGCCAGAGATTTAAAATGTGGTGTTACTTTTAACTTAAATTCAGCATAAAACTGTATTTTTGATACTTTTTGATTCTCTGTCATATTATCTTCCTTTATTCAAATGGACCAACTGAACAAGTGCATGCTGCTGCTGCGGCTGCTGCTAAGTCCCTTCAGTCGTGTCCGACTCTGTGCGACCCCCACAGACGGCAGCCCACCAGGCTCCCCTGCCTCTGGGATTCTCCAGGCAAGAACACTGGAGTGGGTTGCCATTTCTTTCTCCAATGCATAGATTTTCCCAATCCCAAAAATGGAAGTTAAATGGGGAAACAGATTAACCCTATCCTGTTTGTGTTCAGTCACTTCGGTCGTGTCCGACCCTTTGTGACCCTATGGACTGTAGCCCACCAGGCTCCTGTGTCCATGGGATTTTCCAGGCAAGAATTCTGGAGTGGATTGCCATTTCCTCATCCAAGGGATCTTCCTGACCCAGGGATCAAACCCACTTCTCTTATGCCTCCCGCATTGGCAGGCAAGTTCTTTTACCAACTGGACCATCTGGAAAAATTATTTTAAAAAAGAAACATTGAATACATAAAGAGAAAAACTATTGTAATTTATTTGATCTAAGGACTTTAACATTCCACACAGGCATTAAAACTTTGCACGTGGAATTTGTCAGTATGCAAATCTAATCATAGTAGACAATTTAAAAATGCTTTTCTTCTCTTTAATATTATTTGTACACTGAAGAAAGTATATTTGAAAAACAAATCCCCTTTATGTTTAACCCTTTATTAAATTTGTCTTTTATGCAGCAACTCAGTTACATAATACTATTGGAGGTAAAAAATGATCAGTCTTTGGACTGCTGCTGCTGCTGCTAAGTCACTTCAGTCGTGTCCGACTCTGTGTGACCCCATAGACAGAAGCCCACCAGGCTCCCCCATCCCTGGGATTCTCCAGGCAAGAACACTGGAGTGGATTGCCATTTCCTTCTCCAATGTGTGAAAGTGAAAAGTGAAAGTGAAGTCGCTCAGTCGTGTCCGACCCTTAGCGACCCCACGGACTGCAGCCTACCAGGCTCCTTCATCCATGGGATTTTCTAGGCAAGAGTACTGGAGTGGCTTGCCATTGCCTTCTCCGGTCTTTGTACTAGAGAGCATAAATATGTACATGTGTTATATATTATTTTATATCTATATTAATCGATTAAAAATTTTTTTTGCCTCTGTCAATGTTCATGTGGATACTTTGGTGGTTTTTATATTTAACTAATTTTTTTACTTCAATTACTAAGAGAAAGCTTGATAGCGATTTTAGAAAATATAAATACTGTGCTAAGGCTTCCAGGACTTTCCTGAGAATGCATTTTAGAAGGCCTGGATCATGAAGTTTTTCACTATGATTTACAACTTCAGGACAGGTGTCTTCAGAAATTTCACACAAGAGTTATACTTATTTACATACATATGTCAAATACAAATTGAGCATGTAAATCTGGGAGACAGTCTAGGTGAAATCCAGCTCTAACTAAAATTCTTTCCTATATCCACTCAAAACTGAAAATCTTAAATTAGGGAGAAATTATTTCCCACTTCAAGTGATTCCAATTACTTTACTTTGTTTAGAATGTTATGGAGGAATTATTTCTAACTCAAAAACAACACAGATAAATTGACTTTTAATCCAAACTGCCATGTGTCTAAGTAAATAGACTTGGTAAAGGCATTGAAGATTCAGTGTTAGAGTGTTTAGATTTAGTGTTTAGAGTATGCATATAATATATCATCCTATGATTAACTGAACACTAAAATGTATGGTGTTGAAAACATTGAAACTCAGCATAAATATCCCAAGTTCACACAACTGGTAGTAGAAGCCATTTGAATTCTAGCCCAAGTTTCTTTAAATCTGACTCCGTGCTCTGAACTGTTCCTTACATAACATCCATAAAAAGAATACACATTTGGGTAGGGAAAATATCTTAACTGAATGCTTATATATTTGGCCTTCAATGAAGGTTTTCATTTAAACTGCTTTTGTTGCACAACACCTTTTCTGGAGCAGTCATTTTTATCAGCTTCTAGGTGAGGAATATGAACCTGGGAGTGATTAACTGATTTGCACAGCTAAACTCATAGCATAACCATGTAATGAACACATGTCTTCCAGGCACAGGTCTGTATATTTTTCAACATCTGTGCTTCTTGTCATCTGTTCTAATATAACATGATTATTTTTTCTCAAATAGAGACAAATCAAGTAGCTGGCACTTTTAAAGAAAACTTAATTTTTTTTTTTTCAAATCAGCAGTCTTTCCCCTAATAATACTGGTATTGCAGAATATGATAGAAAGTTCTTTAGACTAGAAGAGATGAGACCTTAATGGATGTATCAGATTGTTTCACTAATCATTTACTATAGGATATTGCTTCATTCATTTCTAGTTTATTGCTATTATAAATAATCTGCTATGCTGCACAATTTGGGATACGTTTTTGAGTGGACATGAACCTTCATTACTATAAGAAAAATGACCAGGAGAGCAATTCCCAGTGAAAATGAAAGTTGCTCAATCATGTCCACTGCTTTGTGACCCCATGGACTATACAGTCCATGGAATTCTCCAGGCCAGAATACTGGAGTGGGTAGCCATTCCCTTCTCCAGGGGATCGTCCCAATCTAGGAATCGAAAAAGTGTCACCTGTATTGCAGGTGGATTCTTTATCAACTGAGCTATCAGGGGCACATGATAGGTTTGTATTTATTTAGCTTTTAAGAAACCACCAAATAACTTTCCAGTGTAACATTTTACATCCCAACAGCAGTATATGAGTGATCTAGTTTCTCCACCTTCTCATCAGCATTTGAAATTGTCACTATTTTTTTATTTCAAGCTGTCCTAATAGATGTGTAGGGAATATAGGGGATAGTTAGAATAACTGTTTTAATGTGCTTGTCTAAAAATGACATAATCTCTATCAAATTCCAGACTTTTTAGATAGATTGATGTATCTCCTCCTCATCAATTGTGATTTCCTTTCTTTGCATGGCTGGAGTATTAAATTAGTTTATTCTAGAGAACCTGGAAACTGCCTGAAGAGGTGTATATTGGTCTGATAGTAATTCCTGGACAGAGCATGAAATGTATGATTAAACAGTATTGTTTTATAACTCTGCGTCAGACTCAAGACTCTGAGTGGCTTTGTTTAACTAGCACAGCTGCATTATTTGAAGATAAAATAATGGTTGATAGCTTGTATATTGTTTTGACAAGATTCTCAAGGGTCAAAACTGGTCACATAGCAAGATCCTGGCCAGGAGGTTGTGTGAAAGCCAAGCTAACCTTTTATCCGAGGTCCATTAACACCTTGGATCCTAGGTGTCCTGTGAAGAAGGTGGTGGTTTCCTCTAGGAGAGAAAACATATTTTATATACCCTGTAGGGGAAGGACCACAGGATCTTGCTTCTGCAAAACTGCTGGGCACCAGCTTTTAGTTGTGACATGTACTCAATTAATGTTCTTACTGTATTCTATACTTTTCTTGAAATAAGCTTGAAATGCTCAAGCATTGTTATTTTGGCTCCTATGCATGCTTTTCTACGATTGAAGTCTGATTTACCATGACAGTTTGCACACCTGGTAATTTTTTATCAGATATCAAACATTAAAACACACATTTGCTGCGTGTGGGAAATTTTTTGTGTTCGTATCAATGTTCTTGAGCTTTTATCAGGAGAGCGGTTATTCCATCTTGATCAGCACCAAAATTTGATCCTTTTGGTCCTTGATGTAAGAATTTTAAGTCAGAACCAAAAATATTTGTTATCATTTTTCATTCATAAAGTCATGTCTGCCACCCCATGGACTGCAGCACTCAGGGTTTCCTATCCTTCACCATCTCCTGGAGCCTGCTCAAACTCATGCCCTTTGAGTTGATGATGCTATCCAGCTATCTCATCCTCTGTCATCCCCTTCTCCTGTCCTAAATTTTCCCCAGCATCAGGGTCTTTACAAATGAGTTGTCTCTCCACATCAGGTGGCCAAAGTATTGGAGTTCTAGCTTCAGCATCAGTCCTTCCAATGGATATTCAGGGCTGATTTCCTTTAGGATGGACTGGTCTGATCTCCTACCAGTCCAAGGGACTCTCAAGAGTCTTCTCAAGCACCATAACTTTAAAGCATCAATTCTTCAGCTCTACACCTTCTTTATGGTCCAACTCTCACATTTGCACATGATTAATGGAAAAAGTATAGCTTAGCCTATACGGAGCTTTGTTGGCAAATTGATGTCTCTATTTTTGAATACACTATGTGGGTTTGTCATAGCTTTTCTTCCAAGGAGCAGCCATCTTTTATTTTTTATTTTTTATTGGAGGCTAATTATTTTACAATATTATGTTGGTTGGTTTTGCCATATATTGACATGAATTTGCCCCGGGTGTACATGAGTTCTCCCTCCTGAACACCCCTCCCATCTCCCTCCTCTCTTCATCCTCCCTCTGGGTCATCCCCATGCACCAACCCAATCATCCTGTATCATGCATCGACCCTGAACTGGTGACTCGTTTCACATATGACAACATACATGTTTCAATGCCATTCTCCCAAACCATCCCACCCTCACCCTCCCCCACAGAGTCCCAAAGACTGTTCTATACATCTGTGTCTCTTTTGCTGTCTCGTGTACAGGGTTATCATTTCCATCTTTCTAAATTCTATATATATGTGTTAGTATACTGTATTGGTGTTTCTCTTTCTGGCTTACTTCACTCTGTATAATAGGCTCCAGTTTCATCCACCTCATTAGAACTGGTTCAAATGCATTCTTTTTAATGGCTGAGTAATACTCCATTGTGTAAATGTACCACAGCTTTCTTATCCATCCGTCTGCAGATGGACATCTAGGTTGCTTCCATGTCCTGGCTCTTATAAACAGTGCTGCGATGAACATTGGAGTACATGTGTCTCTTTCAATTCTGGTTTCCTCGGTGTGTATGCCCAGGAGTGCGATTGCTGGATCGTATACCGTCTGCAGTGATTTTGGAGCCCAAAAAGTAAAATCTGTCAATGCTTCCCCTTTCTCGCCATCTACTGGCCATGAAGAGACGGGCCCGGATGCTGTGATCCTAGTTTGATGAATGCGGAGTTTTCAGTCAGCTTCCTCACCATCCTCTCTCACTCTCATCAAGAGACTTTTCAGTTCCTCTTCAGTTTTTGCCGTTAGAGTGGTGTCATCTGCATAGCTGAAGCTGGTGATATTTCTGCCGGCAATCTTGATTCCAGCTTGTGCTTCATCCATCCAAGCTTTTTGCATGATGTACTCTGCATATTAGTTAAATAAGCAGGGTGACAACATACAGCCTTGATATAGCCCTTTCCTAATTTTGAACCAGTCCATTGATCCATGTCTGGCTCTAACTGTTTCTTCTTGACCTGCATGCAGATTTCTCAGGAGGCAGGTAAGGTGGCCTGTTATTCCCATCTGTTTAAAAATTTTCCAGTTTGTTGTGATCCTCACAGTCAAAGGCTTTGGCACAGTCAATAAAGTGGAAGTAGATGTTTTTTCTGGAATTCTCTTGCTTTTTCTATGATCCAGTGGATGTTGGCAATTTGATCCCTGGTTCCTCTGCCTTTTTTAAACCCAGCTTGAACATCTGGAACATCTGGAAGTTTTCAGTTCGCGTACTGCTGAAGCACCTCCCTGAATTTCCAGGTCCGTCCCCACAGTTAGGGCACGTGCTGCCTGAATGTCCCCTTCCTGTGACTCAGGGAGCAAGAGGTGACAATCGTGCAGCCCTCTCCACCTGCTTCCCCTCCCCCAGTGAATCTATGATTTTTTAGGATTTTTAAAAAAAATTTTAGAAGAAGGATGCCAAATTTCTTCCTCTCACTCCATCTTGACTAGAAGTAGAAGCCTCAGAAGAATATTTCCTCTCATTGTAAGACTGCATTAAGAATTTAAAAGAATGAATTCCTCTTACTAGGAATGTACTGGATCTTCTTATTTTTCAAAGTTTTGTTTTTTTTTTTACTAAAATGCTACGTGATAAATATCTTTTAGAATTCTATAAAAGAAAAACATTATTTATGGTAAATACTGTTTTTCTTCGTAATTCCATAGCAATAATTTGGCGAGTCATTTCTTTTCTCCCTTTTCTGGCTGGGTTGCAAAGAATTGGTGATGTGAATTTTACAATGAAATGCAAAAGTTGTAACTTAGAAACCTATTTCAGTTATCTCTCTTTCTAATTGCTCCCTATTTATTCTTTGTCCCTGACAAACATTAAGTTTGCCTCAGTAGCTTTCTTGTATCTATCCTCTTTGTCAAGACAATTAAGGAATTTAGGCAGCACAAATAAAAATATTACTTTCTTTAGAAAGTAGTATTCGCATAGAATTCAACCAGCATTCTAGAGGTGCTGTTTCCTGCGGTCTATGCACCACTTCCTGTATGCCACGTGAGTTATCTGTGTCTATAAGAGCTCTGTGCTCTAATATACGCTACCCTTCTGGAGGAAATCTCCCATTACAGCTTCAAATTTGGGGGCGAATACAATAGCTGTTGAATAAATATCTTTTGGATTAATGAATTAGTGAATTAAGTCAAGTAGGGATTATAGCCCCATACTGGAATCACAGAATGACACATTGTATTATATATAAGCATGGCAAATTCCCATTTTGTAGATTTTAACACCCAAGAAATCCTCACAGAGAGCAATTTTTTGCTTGTTTTCTTCACAAAGAAAAAGTGACTATAGACAGTTGACCTGTAGATTTAGCCACACACTCCTCCAGCGGTATCTATACAACAAGAAATTTAAGTTTGGTCAGTAATACCTGGGATCTCACAGTCCCCTCATGTGGGGGGAGTGTGTGTGTGTGTGTGTGTGTGTGTGTGTGTAAATAGAGAAAGGTAGAGCAGAGACAGAAAGGAATAATAGAAGTAGATATTATACCTGATCAGAGGTTGGTTAATTCCTTAGAGTTCTTTATTAGGAAAAAAAAAGAAAAACTACCAGTGGGCCTCTCAGCATGTCAGACCATTGGGTTGCTTCCAAAGCAATTAATTCTCAGTGGGGTGCAAGTGAATTCATTAAAATAAAGAATTGTATTGCCTCTGAGGATTTGTGGGAAGTTTCAGATTTTGAGAAGAGTAACAGCTGAATGAACAAGTAAAGCCAATTGTAACTTTTCCATTTTCTCAGTTATAATTCAGGTTGGTTCAGGGTGAAATACAATTAAGGATGGGGAAGGGTAACGATTGTTTTATCTTTACAGATGAGTAGAACCACCAACTTATATGTATATTTATACAAATCTTTCCTTTGATTGATGCCATCAGAGAGACAAATGGAATAGATCAATTTTTTAATAAAGAAAGTCTGAGGCAGGAAATTAGTTGATCGTAAGTTGCCTCTGAATCCAAGTACTTTTGTGATTAGCTCTAAATAGGACTGAATCAGTCTGCAGGATGAGTCCATGAGAACTGAAGCGAGTGTGCCTGCATATTAGGGGATGGGTATGTAAACACGCACAGGAGATTCCAAGAAAGCCAGGATATATTCCTGTCACACTTTTCTAGTACCGGTCCTAAACTTCAGTGACAAAGATGAACGTGAAAAGATGGCTGTCATTGGGGGGCTTGATTCTAATGACAAATCAATCTCCTCCAAAAAAATCATTAAGGATTACCAGAAAGCATTCACCTTTATTTTACATGTTATTTGTCTTAATGTTGATTTCTGATTTACAAATAAGATGAGTTTTATTTTTTAAGTAAAATCTGAAGTGTTATGGGATGACAAAGGAATTTCATCCAGAAACTATTTATATGTTAGCAATCTGTTACTATCATAATATATTGGGTTGGCAAAAATAGTCCATTTGAGTTTTTCAGTAAGATGTTACAGAAAAATCCAAACAATTTTTTGGCCAACCCAGTACTATGATATATTTAATAGCTTTACCTTATATATTTACTTATATATGTCTGCATCAGTTCAGTTCAGTAACTCAGTCATGTCCAACTCTTTGCGACTTCGTGCACTGCGGCACACCAGGCCTCCCTGTCCATCAACAATCCCCAGAGTCCACCCAAACCCATGTCCATTGAGTCAGGGATGTCATCCAACCATCTCATCGTCTGTCGTCCCCTTCTCCTCCTGCCCTCAATCTTTCCCAGCATCAGGGTCTTATCAAATGAGTCAGCTCTTTGCATCAGGTGGCCAAAGTATTGGAACTTCAGCTTCAACATCAGTCCTTCCAATAAACACCCAGGACTGATCTCCTTTAGAATGGACACACTGGATCTCCTTGCAGTTCAAGGGACTCTCAAGAGTCTTCTCCACATCACAGTTCAAAAACATCAGTTCTATGGCAATCAGTTTTCTTCACAGTCCAACTCTCACATCCATACATGACCACTGGAAAAACCATAGCCTTGACTAGATGGACTTTTGTTGACAAAGTAATGTCTCTGCTTTTTAATATGCTATCTCGATTGGTCATAACTTTCGTTCCACGGAGTAAGCATCTTTTAATTTCATGTCTGCAATCACCATCTGCAGTGATTCTGGAGCTCCCCAAAATAAAGTCTGCCACTGTTTCCATTGTTTCCTTTCTATTTGCCATGAAGTGAAGGGAACGGATGCCATGATCTTAGTTTTCTGAATGCTGAGCTTTAAGCCAACTTTTTCACTCTCCTCTTTCACTTTCATCAAGAGGCTCTTTAGTAGTTCTTCACTCTCAGCCATAAGGGTGGTGTCATCTGCATATCTGAGGTTATTGATGTTTCTCCTAGCAATCTTGATTCCAGCTTGTGCTTCCTCCAGCCCAGTGTTCTTCATGATGTACTCTGCATACAAGTTAAATAAGCAGGGTGACAATATACAGCCTTGACATACTCCTTTTCCTATTTGGAACTATATGTCTGCATAGATTTATTAAAATCATAAAGAGAAAAGCATAGTATATAGGATTCTAAACAGTTTAAAATGCTGTATGATAAGAATAAATATGTTAAAAATACTATATGATAAAAATGAATGTATGTGAATTATGAATTCCTCTCCTTTCTGTGATAAATAGGGCTCAGGTACTATGTGCATGTATTTACTATGTGCATGTATCTACTATGTGCATGTATCTACTATGTGCATGTATCTACTATGTGCATGTATCTACTATGTGCATGTATTTACTATGTGAATGTATTTACTATGTGCATGTATCTACTATGTGCATGTGTATGTATTCCAAGAGACAAATGTGTTTTCAAATAAAGTTACCATAGACCTACCAATGATACTGTTCCTATTAAAAGAGAAAATGTTCAGACAGACAGGGACTGGAGAAAGCTTGCCTCACTATTCTAGGTCAGGATTGGTTAACCTTGCTGTCAGTTTTACTGCATAATCTTTTGACTCTAAAAGGCTACTAGTCTACCTAGCTGGCTCAAGGCAAAATTGCCATGTGAACACAGATTTATTTTCAGTCTTTACTTATCTTTCTTCGCCATTCACTCATCTCCCACAGACACCCAGTGGTCTTATGCTGCTATACTCACCTGTCACTTTGTAGAAAAATGACACCTCAATTTCCTTAAGGAAAGGCCCATGGATTTATTGCACTTAAATGTCTCACTCCTCCCAGATGCATCTGCCATCTAGAGAAAGATGGCCAGGGTGTTTTTGTTTTATTCATTCAAAGATATCAGTAGAAATCTTCTGACTGTTTCTCAGATAGTGGAATGCCTTTTTAGAAAGCCAACCTGATGTCTAACTGCAAGCTTTTTGAGTTCCACTAGGCACATGGACAGGAAGGCCTGGCGTGCTCAAAGAGCCAGACACGACTGAGCGACTGAACTGAGACACTGGAAAGAAATCAACATATTGCTTAAAACACAGCTTTTCCTTCTGAAACTCACTGTTCAGTTAGTACCTACTATACCTCATTTCTCACTGACGCATCTCTGGTTTCCATTCATTTGTGGAGAGTAATTTTATTTTCTGTTTAACTGGTAAACTTCCCAGGGTCCAGCACAGTAGGGGCATGATACACTTGTTGATGAAGCTATCCTATACCACAATGTCTGAACTAAGATGTCACTTATGGTTCCCCAGATACTGCTGTTTAATTGCTTTCAATTATCTTACCCCGTGTCTACCCAAGCAAAATGAAGTGGTGAGTCAAGCCATTGTCTTGTGAATGGGATCAATACAGAAATTCAATATGGATAATTAAGGGACCCCCCCCAACTCACTTTTTCTTTAGTAACAAGCTTTCTTTTCATCAGAATTGTTCAGATAATTGCCTCAACTGTCCATTTGACTTTGCATCATTGACACAGGTCTGTAACTAGCTTGAGGGACCATGGTAAAACTGAACAGTCAGTGCAGTTCAGAGAGAGATCACTACTTATTTCATTCACCTGTGGTGCTTCTGAGTAAATCAAGGTGATGGCCTTGGAAAACTTCACGGTGGAGATCCACAGGACGGAGAGATATGGTCTGGCTCCTGTGTCTTTGAAAAGCTTCATATCCACCATTGTTCCCATGTTCAGCAATTGCCAACATACAGCACAGGAAAAAGTGTGGCAAGTAATTGATTGGTTTGTACCATACAAGGCACCAACAGAAACATTTTGGGCCACAAATGGGTATTATTCAGAGTATGACCAAAAAAGTAAAAGATAAACTTGTATAATGTCACCAGACATATGCAAATATTCATTCAGCACTAAATTCAAATATTTGATAAATACCCACATTTGGCTATCTCTGTACTTCCTTTTTAAAATTATGACCTAAATATGTAATGAGCTATATGGGCCATGTGACTGTAGTATTATTTTTCCTATATGCTCAGATACAGTCACGTCTGACTCTTGGCGACCCCATGGACTGTAGACCACCAGGCTCCTCTGTCCATTGGATTTTTCAAGCAAGAATACTTGAGTGGGTTGAGATTTCCTTCTCCAGGGGAACTTCCCTACCCAGAGATCAAAACTGGGATCGAACCTGGGTCTCCTGCATTGCAAGTGGATTCTTTACCGACTGAGCCACTAGGGAAACCACACAATTTCCCATAGTTTTCTGCTTCTCCTGACCAAGCTGGTTACATGGCTTTTGTTTTACAAAAGGCTGGAAGAGGCAGGTTTTTTTTTGTTTTTTGTTGCTTTGTTTTGTTTTTTCTTAATTCAGTTGAAGAAGAAATATTTAAATAATAAATATAGAGAAGGTTAAAAAAATGGCGGGAAAGGATGAAGTAAGATGTGTAATGAAAAGTTTGAGCAGATTGAAAGAAGTATTTTGTTGTTGTTGTTTTGTAACTGCACAAATATTTTGGATTCACACTTCTTTTCACTTAGCCCCTTAACCTTTTTGTTTCTAGGGAAAAAAAGATTTTATATACTTTTTGGCTATCTACTGGCTTTTGCAAACATATACTTTAATAGCATGTTTATAAAAAAATTAGAAACATATGCAAGGATTTTCATCATAAAACACAGATGGGCTTAAGTATTTAGGGAAAGCATCCTTAGAACAGCAGATTCATTTTAAATGAATTCAAACACATTAAACTTAGTTTTAGGTAGTCATTGAGCCATCTCAAAACCTGGCAACGTTTCTCATTACATACCCAACATAAAGATTTATAAAGGAAAGGAGGAGTAAGATGACCATAGCAAATGCTAAATTGTGAACTTTTAAAATATTAATCCTGCATCTAAGATTTTGAGTTTTTCAATGATTCCCCTCCTTATTTACCTTACTACAAAAGTTCTAAGTTAGCATTTTATTTCCATATAGGCAAATGAACATATCCTGTGCTAAGAAATATGCATTAAATGTAAAAAAGAAAAAACTCTTAATTTTACCCTGAAATGATTTGCTTTCCCTTTTATCAGTTAATTTGCTTGAAAATTCTTAAAGAGGTGATTCTGTGTACTTATTTCCTATGTTTGCCTAACCAGGTTGGATTTCCTGTTAAAGCTGATGATTTTCAAACTGCTTGAAATACAAGGCAAGTACCCGCCAGACACAAGCCAGATCATTCCTGTCATAAATAGAAATGCCTTCCTTATTGACTTCTTTAAACAGAAGTCACTTTGTGTGGAAGCAATCCTTTACAAAATGAAATCATTAAACAAAGGAGCATTTTATTGTTGCATTTCTCTGGCAGCTTACTACTGTCAGACAGTATTCCAAACCATTACTGAAAGATGATATGTAGGAAAGTAAATGTTACATAGCATGCTACAAAATTTAAAAAAATTCTAGTGATTATTTATATTTAACCAATTCCACTTACTGTAAACCCATAAATCCACTAATTTTCATTGGTCTCACTCTGTTTGGTTTATTGGGCTTAGTAGCCAACTGTGTTTTTGAAGAGAAGAGCCCATTAAAAACAATTATTGGCCTAAGCAACCTACATATCCTGAATATCAAAGCATGCTTATTATCCCATTCTTCGAAACCCACAGAGACCAGCTGGGTAGCATTACCACCTTTTAGCAAATCTAATTAAGTGGTATGCTAAAGATTGAAACATTTAGCAGCATAAGCTAACTAAAATTTTCATCAGTGGACTAAGGAAAAATTTCAAAAGTCTCTAGTTCTATGAAAAATATTTGACATGGTCAAGTAAATTTTAAAGGTGGAATTTTGATGATCTAGTAGATAGCCTAGTATGTGTATTCTATCTATAAGGTGGAAATATTTGTTCAGTGATACCAGATCGGTATGTTAAATTGGCCATGCAGAGTGTATTTTATAATGGGAATAAAAAATTCTACAAATCAAGGTTTCATTTGTCAATTTTTGATTATATAGAAAGAGATGGAAAAAATGTTATTAATGTAGGTTAAACACAACCAGTCCATTCTAAACGAGATCAATCCTGGGTGTTCATTGGAAGGACTGATGCTAAAGTTGAAACTCCAATACTCTGGCCTCCTCATGCGACAAGTTGACTCACTGGAAAAGACTCTAATGCTGGGAGGGATTGGGGGCAGGAGAAGAAGGGGACGACAGAGAATGAGATGGCTGGATGGCATCACCAACTCGATGGACATGAGTTTGAGTGAACTCCGGGAGTTGGCGATGGACAGAGAGGCCTGGCGTGCTGTGATTCATGGGGTCGCAAAGAGTCAGACACGACTGAGCGACTGAACTGAACTGAACTGAAACACAAATTTGCAATTACATTGTAAAAGGCATAATAAATTCAGGAAATATTCTTCCAGTACTCAAAAATGACTCTCTGACTAAGCAAAAATTTTTCACTCATTGAAGAACAAGTTCCAACATACAATTGTGCCATTTTCTTAGATATGAATGTAAACAAAATATTAATCATTATGTATTAGAACTACACTTATTAATAACTGTAATCTTACGCTTCATATATTTACAAAATTTGAAAAAAGTCAGTGAGAGCTTCTGTGAAAATTAATTGGCTATACAGAATTTACAAGAAGAATACATACTATAATTATTTACATGCAACACATCTATTATAAAAGTCCCAATAAACTTGGTTACACAATTACATGCATACATTTTTTGAAGAAGTCATTGTTAAATATTTGTTAGCATAGCATTGTGCAATCAATCAAACAAAAAATATAAACTTTGAATTTGATACTCAAAATATGAGACTTTGTCCTAGAATCATTAGGATGGAAGAGAAAACCATTGCCAAACTTGTCGCCATTCAAATTATAGGCCCTACTTTTGCAAAAGGATGATAGAAAGAAAGGAATTTGGAGAATTGGACCATGTGTATGTTTGCATGTTTTAAAATATACAGGGCTTTCAAATATAACTGAATGCATTATATTTCAAGCTAAAGCACAGTATCATTAAATGGTGTAATTCAGATAAGATTTTTTTCTGTGGAATTTAACTGATTGCTGGTACAAATGTAGGGGCTGCAAGTAATTACTCCTGGGGTCACTCAAAGGCAGTGATTGCAACAGCAGGCAGGGGAGCCAACACTTGCCCGTGTATGGAGCAGGGAGTGGGAAGTTAAATGGGTAAACCACTGCTCAAAAGCCCATTTTTGCAAAGTGCAAACATAATTGCAAGGCCAAATCTTTAACATTTACTCAGACTTTATTGTGTAAAAGGTCTGTCTATATACAAATTTTAGAAGGTATTCAAGTGGATTTGTGGAGTTATGATGAAATAGTTTAAAAAAAATACAAAACAGAATCAAATGAGTATTCCGTATATAGTTTTGTCTACAGAGATGGACACACTGAAAACATTCAACAAATGCTTTTTAATTGATGTTGATGCTTGATATACAGGCATATATTTGTTGCTGTTGCTTTATAACAACAATAATTTGGCCACCGAATCCAAGGTAGACTTTTTGTTGCATTTATCTAAATTGGTGGAGCAGTGAGTTTTCTTATAGAATGTCTTAAATGTTAAATCATAAAAGATAATTTGTATGCTATTTTTGAATTATAATGTCTATATTTTTAAACAATTGGAGAGTCTTAAATGGAAAACCATTATTGCTGTTTCCAATAATTAATTCTGTTTTAACTTTAAATGCCTATGATATTCACATTCAAACTTCAAACATATCAAAATTTGTGTGTGGTGTTATTACCAAATATTGATGAGACATCTAATTGGAATAAATTGAAGAATAAAACTTCAAATGATAACCATATACCATTTCTGCTGGTAAAGTTAAACCCCCACAAGTAAAGAATATTTGTCTATAAAATAACTTATAACTACCAGAAGAATTAATAACAGCATAAAAGAAAAAAGAAACTGTTGCAAAAGTTAACTCCTTTTCCCATTACTGCTCTTGTTCTTACGGATACACTTATAAAAAGCAACCAATTAAACAACAAAAGCAAAGTCTTACTCAAATAATTGTCAACTACTTGGTGTGAATATGAGGGCCTGAAGAAACTAGAAATAGCTGTGGTCTACAAAATTACTTAGAAATAGAAAAAATGCTTAGAAAAAGATAGAAAATACATTTTTAAAGATTATTGACGTTGGAAAGCCCCATAGATCAAATATGAATGTTGGTTTGGGGTAGTAAAATGGTTTCATATTTTTAACACTCAATGAGTGTTACTTCTATGAGTCTGACACTATCCATTGCACTTGTAATATAACACCAAGCTAAACAGCAAAGATTTTTCCTGCAGAAACTACATTTTAACAAGTGGAAGTATTGAATAATAAACGTATTAACCAATTAAATTACATAATATTTTAGAAAATGCTAGATACTACACAAAATGTGTAGTAGGTTAATGGTGAATTGAAGTCCGGATGTCATAACATTTCATAGTGTGATCAAGGTAACTTTTAAGAAGATGCGATTTACCCAAGATTACAATTTGGAGAGAAAATGAGTCATGGCTAGAGCAAA
Source organism: Moschus berezovskii (assembly GCF_049115385.1). Lineage (NCBI taxonomy): Eukaryota > Metazoa > Chordata > Mammalia > Artiodactyla > Moschidae > Moschus > Moschus berezovskii. Next base: position 6,046,325 of record NC_142467.1, on the reverse strand, counting down.
GAGTGGGCTTCCAAAGTGGCTCAGTGGTAAAGAATCCAATTGCCAATACAGGATACTTAGGCTTGATCCATTGATTGAGAAAATCACCTGGAGGAGGAAATGGCAAACCACTCCAGTGTTCTTGTCTGAGAAATCTTGTGGACAGAGGAGCCTGGCGGGCTACAGCCCTTGATGTTGCAGAGTTCTACATGACAGAGCACCTGAGTGCACACACACACACACACAAACAGCCAAAAGCACAAGATGATAGTTTATATTATAGAGAGGCCAGTTTAACTGGAACAGAGTAAGTAAATAAGAGACGGTAAAGAAATTGCAGAGGTTATTGGGTGAAGATAGATAATGCAGGCCAAGGTAAACACTTTGGTATATTTCACTAAGTGAAATTGGAAGTCTTCAGTAAAGAATGCAGTAGAGTGACATGATATTACTTATAAATATTAAAAATTTTAGCATATTTAAATCACATTGTTGTGCCACCATCAATTATCATCTTTCTTTTATCTTCCCAAGTTGAAATTTATGCCCCTAAAGCAATAACACCCCACTCTCTCTCTCCACCCCCAGTCCCTGGAAATCACAATTCTATTTTCTGTCTTTATGAGTTTGACTAGTCTATGTACCTTATGCAAGTGAAACCATGCAGCATTTGTAGTTTTGTTACTGGCTAATTTCACTTAGTATAATGTCTTAAAGTTTCATTCATGTTGCAGCATGTGCCAAAATTGTCTTCCTTTTTAAGGTACGTAATAGTGTTGCTTAACATTTTAAAAACAATCTTTCAGGCTTCTGTGTTGAAAATAAACTGTTGGGATGCAACTTAGAAACAAGGAGACCTTTTGTTATGAATATATTAACATAATTCGAGAACAAGATGATGTTGACTTGGATGTTAGCAGTAAAGATAGACAGAAGTGACCAGATATTGGTATATTTTGTAGAAACTATACAGATTTTGTTGACAAGTTGGATAATGGGTGTGGGGAAATGGGGCTGGGGTCAAGGAGATCTAGGTAGTGAGTGGTGGCATGTGTCATTTTTTTAGCTCTAGAATTTAATGGCTCCCTTTTCCAAATAGGGCTGCTCCACCAGTGTTGGTTCCCAAGTGAAGGCCAAGCAAAGAGGAGGCTCCAAACGCCTGGGATAAATGTGTCAAACAAAGGACAGACATGGATGCTTTTTAACACAGTGAGCCTGGGATTTGGCTTTTTACTGTTTCATAGCCCAGCGAATTCTGACTGATACATGTATTACGGAGAGGTAAGTAATCAACTGTATAAAAAGCTGCTGGCGGTTTCTGAAAGAATAAAATTGTGTAACAGACAAAGGATTGGTCAATGAGGCTGTGGCTGGTCATATTGAGAGTCATGTTTTAGACAGAAGACTCTTTGGCAGGGAAATAAATTTGTTGTTAAGAGAAAATGGAAAAGAATTGAAAATACTGGCATAAAAAGCTCTGAGGACTCATACAAATTTCCAAACAAATTGTAAATATTTTTTGTACAATTCTGTAATTCTGTGAAAAGTATAATTGGCAATTTAATACGGATTGCCCTGAATCTGTAGATTGTTTTGGGCAGTATAGTCATTTTCTCAATACTGACTCTTCCAATATAAAAGCATGTTTTATTTGTATGGAAGCACAAAAGACCTGACATAGCCAAAGCAAACATGAAGAAGAAAAATGGAGCTAGAGGATTCAGACTCCCAGACTTTAGACTATACTAGAAAGCTACAGTGATCAGAACACAAAATTGCATCATTTGCAGAGATGTGGATGGACCCAGAGACGGTCATACAGAACGAAGTGAGTCAGAAAGACAGAAATAAACATCGTATGTTAATGGAGATATATGGGATCTAGAAAAATTGTTCAGATGGACTTACTTACAAAGCATAAATAGAGACACAGGTGTAGAGACCAGATGTATGGATACCAACGGGGGAAGGAGGGTGGGATGAACTGGGAGATTGGGATTGACATAAACACACTATTATTTATATGTGTGAACTACATTGCTAACTAGAACCTACTGTATTGCACACGGAACTCTGTCTGATGTTCTTTTTCGTCCTAAATGAGAAAGAAATTCAAAACGAGTGGATATTTATATACACATAGCTGATTCATTTTGCCGTACAGTAAAAACTAACACAACATTGTAAAACAGCTATATTCCACTATCTTAGTCTATTTTTTTTTTTTAATCTGAAGAAACATGTTGCAAAATATATCAAAGAAATAGGGCAGCAACTGGCCGGGGAAGTGGGATCAACAAAATGTTTTGTTATTGGCATAATATACTAGGTAAAAATGATTAAGTATAGAAAAAATGATATGTGAAGGAGAGTATATAATTGAGTAGAGATGACTCTGAGTTGTCAACAATGGTGAGGACTCAACGCAGCTATAAGTGCTGTCTCTGGACATCATCATGGGTGGGAGGATGTGGCTTCAGGTGCCAGCAGAGGGTTCTCCTCTATCACTTTAATTTTCTCAGGAAAGTAGAAAATAAGGTCGTCAGCTGTGAGTAAGGAGAGTAGGACTGAGGAAGTAGGAAAGTATACGACACAGTGTCAAGCCATTAAGACACCATGAGTGTGAAATTTTGAGCTTACAGAAATCTTGAAACTTCTGTTTTCCTAATCACTATTGTCTCACAGGTCAAGGAACTGCTGAAAACTAATGAGAGAAATGGAGCAAGCTTCAATTTAAGTTTTGATAGGGCACAAACTGCCATTTGACCACATGTGCTAACGAATAAAATATTTAGAGCGTGTTGTAAAGAGGCGTGATCTAGGAGGTAAGAATAGTCTAAACATCTGATAACCCTGTGACACTGACCACATCAATTCTTGGGAACTTTTTTCTTCATCTGGAAAATTCAGAGATTTCAACTAGTTTGGTAGTCTTTTATTTATGTAATTTTGGAAGTAAAATCCCTGGAATTGGTTGACAATAAAGATGCATTCCATTGTTTGCAGTAACAACTATAAAAACATAAGAATGAGTCCCTTTTAAATGCTATCTCTAGCTATTATGAATATTCTAAGTATATAGTAACTGGTTTTTTAAATTCCTATGCTCTATCTTATTTCTCTAAATATAGTCGTTTTTCAGATAATCTGATTTGTGCTCTGGATTTTATAAATAAACATTCTAGTGCATTAAGTTGTGGTAATTCCTTTAAATTTTAGCCAGTAACTTCTCAGAAATTACAGCTAAGTAGTTCAGTCCACAGTTCAAGTCAATAACATCATAAAAGATCACCAGAAACATTCCTGGTTAGATACAGAAAGCTACATTACAGCTGTGGGTTTGCTTGTTCTTAAATTCTGAAATTTAAGAGCAATGTTTTATATATTTTGTTCAACAACTCTATTGTATACAGAGTAAATAATATCTACTCTACTTGATACTCAAAAGTTTCCTGGAAGAAATCTCTTTGTCCTTAATTTCCTCTGAGGCAGTTTATTTAGCAAAAGATATTATTACCTGGCTGTTTTTACAACAGTCCTAAATTAAGGTTGCTCTTTTTATGTTGGGTAAAGTATTATTTTAATTGAAATTAAAAGGAAATTTTAAGACTCCTAAAAGAGAAGTCTACCATGGGGTTCACTTTCACTTTAAACTTTTACTAAAATAAATACTCACAACATACTTAGCTAGTATTGGCCTAAAGGTTGAAAGCATTAAGTGTCCAACTGGCTCTGAATGCCAGTTGGCATTGCTCATCCTTAGAGGTGGCTTATGAAAAGATGTGTGTCAGTCACTCAGTCATGTCTGACTCTTTGTGACCCCATGGTCTCAAGACCGCCAGGCTCTTCTGTCCATGGGATTATCCAGGCAAGAATACTGGAGTAGGTTGCCATTCCCTTCTCCAGGGGATCTTGTTAACCCAGGGATCGAACCCAGGTCTCCTGTATTGCAGGCAGACTCTTTACCATCTGAGCCATCAGGGAAGAACCTGATAAGTTGAGTGTCTGCAATTTCCAGACATACTGTTTACCTATTCCAGTAAGGGAGCTTTCCTGATTTGGATAAACAATATTTCTGAGATTTGACATGGTAGGGTTATGATATAATAAGAAAATCTAATCACAGCTCTTACTCATCCTGCTTCAATCCCACTAAACTTTCTTGAGTGATATCCTAAATCAGATTACATTTTCAGTTCTTCTCCCAAGGAAGGAACAGTCTCTACCTAAAAAGATTAAGGAGGCAAGCTTTGTTTGTATGAGGCAACAGCAACTTATTATTACCTAATTATTATCCTAACTACATTCATATTGACATTATATTATCAATGAACAGAAGTACATATGGAATATGCATTGTTTATGACCATTAACTTGAAAATATTTGTTTCTTCACTTTTTCTCTGGCTTCTACCACCTTCCACAGAAAAAAAATTGTCAAGCTCTCAAGAAACAAATGTCTATCCTTCAACAACTTCTAGGCTTCCCTGGTGGCTGAGACAGTAAAGAATCTGCCTACAATGCGGGAAATCAGTATTCAATCCCTGTTTCAGGAAGATCCCTTGGAGAAGGGAATGGCAACCTTCTCCAGCATTCTTGCCTGGAGACTCCCATGGACAATGCAGTCTGTAGGGCTACAGTCTGCTGCTGCTGCTGCTGCTAAGTCACTTCAGTCGTGTCCAACTCTGTGTGACCCCATAGACGGAAGCCCACCAGACTCCACCTTCCCTGGGATCCTCCAGGCAAGAACACTGGAGTGGGTTGCCATTTCCTTCTCCAATGTGTGAAAGTGAAAAGTGAAAATGAAGTCGCTCAGTCGTGTCCGACCCTTAGCGACCCCACGGACTGCAGCCTACCAGGCTCCTCCATCCATGGGATTTTCTAGGCAAGAGTACTGGAGTGGCTTGCCATTGCTTTCTCCGAGGGCTACAGTCTATGAGGTCGCAAAGAATGAGACACGGCTGAGTGACCAACACTTTCAACAACTTAACATTCCCTAGTATGAAGCCCATGTTCTGTTTTCATTATATTGCCTTGTGTAATAGATTTGTTAAAATATGAAGGATATTTAATAAAATAACAATGTAAAGCATGCAAAATTCCAAGTTTTGACATGTATTCAGCTCTGAGACCATCACTCTTATCAAGATAATAAATATAAACATCTCTCCTGCAAGTTTTCTTGGTTCATTATAATCACATTATTCAATCACATAGAGCCACAACCCCAAAAAAGTAAGGATCTATTTTTTGTCACATATATTAGTTTTCATTTCCTTAAAGTATAAATATATGAGATTATATAGGCACCATTAAGGCAATGGCAAGCCACTCCAGTACTATTGCCTAGAAAATCCCATGGATGGAGGAGCCTGGTAGGCTGTAGTCCGTGGGGTCACCAAGGGTCGGACACGACTGAGCGACTTCACTTTCACTTTTCACTTTCCTGCAATGGAGAAGGAAATGGCAGCCCACTCCAGTGTTCTTGCCTGGAGGATCCCAGGGAAGGGAGAGCCTGGTGGGCTTCCGTCTATGGGGTCACACAGAGTCGGACACGACTGAAGTGACTTAGCAGCAGCAGCAGCTGCATTCTCTCTGATAATTCAGGATCATTTTTTGGAGATTATTTTGCTTTGTGTATCAGTGGTTCACTATTTTTATAGCTGACTAGTATTCTTTTGTATGGTTATACCATAATTTGTTTGTCCATTCACCTATTTCTGAACAGTTGATATTTCTAGGTTTTGCTGATTTGAAATAGAGCTTCTGTAACATGCATGTATAATTTTGTACACTTTTTATGCTTTCACTTCTCTTTAGTAAATGCCTAAGAGTTGAATGGCTGATTCATATAGTATGTGTACATTTAACACCATTAATAAAGCAGCCAAACTGATATCCAAAATGCCTGTGCAACTTTACAATCAATTTGTAGTGGTTTAAGAATTTCTATTGCTCCACTTTACCTAATTCGAAATAAAGCATGACCCTGATCACTTTCTCTAACACCTACACTTCACTAATTCTGGAAACTTGAGGTTAGGGGTGACATGAGAGAAATACACTATACTTCTAACATCAAGAAGAGCAGGAAGATCTCAAAGATAAGAGCAGAAAGTGGGAAAATAATAATAATTCTATAAAGGATAGTAGCCAAATGGACATAAACTTGAGATTCTTCCATTAATAACTGTACTACTGTTACAACTGATATGTTTAGCTGGAATAAGGAATTTTATTTAAACGAGAGATAGGAGAAAATGTTGGGGAAATAGATTTTACAAAAACTTTCTTAGAAAGAAGACTTAGCACATGGTGACCAGAAAATTCAGGGCTGGAAGGCAGCTCTGAGGTTGGAGGACCCTGGAGGGCCAGGAGACAACCTACACCCCCTGGATGATTATACAGCATGATACAGATTTCGTCCCTGGAGAAATACAGAGCTAACTCCTTTAGTTTCTTAGTGGAAGGAAAACACTATTGAAAAAGGCAGCTTGGTTTGAAGGTTGCAATAATGAGCCTCGAAGTTTGAATTCACCAGGTTTAGAATTGTGGGGTTTCCTTGCAACCATGTCACTAAAATTGAGTCTGGATTTGTGGGAATCTCTAAACACTAGGCTTGTCTTAACACTTGGAGAAAGTTTTTCTCTTTTGCCTTTTCACAAACCTAAAAATCCCCGAATCAGTCAAGCAAAAAAACTGTTTTGAATACCTAAGTGGCAAAAAGAACACTTAGAAGGTGATCAGCACTGAGGAAAAAATGGGCTCCGCGGGATTTAGGCTGCTCTTTACGCTCTTCTTCATTCATTTTTCCAGCGACCAGATACAAAGGGGGAACTCACTGACACTGAAGCAAGAGGTCATTTTCCGCCCAGAGAACCTCCTCATTAAGTTTCAATTATTTTGCCAGTTTGTAAAACTGCACAGTTTCTCTGTATTTCTTACAACTCTAACACATGTAGGTGGTTAATGTCTCTTCACATATGCTTCACAGCAGGATCTGAACTATTAGAACACTTTCAGCTAAAGTTCCTTTCCAATAGAGCATGTAAATGTGACCCCTGATGGGTGGCGTTTCTTCAGACATGATAAGAATCACTGACTCCCCACTATTCCTAGAAAGGAGAATGGTAGCAGATGACTTACTTATTAAGGTTCCATTGGCAGTGGATAATAACAAACAGACCACACATAATGCTCCATGATGGGTGCTATGTTTACACAAATAACCCAGAGAAATAGATAAATAAGTGAATGACAGGTCATCAAACTGTCTCCCAGATATTACATAGCATGAAACAACCAGCGAGCAACCTTAAACAGTATTTAGATGACTTGTACGTATCTATTCATGGAAGTGACCTGGGTTTGTCAAAATATAATGCTGTAGAAATAAGATATCTTCAGTGAAATCAGTCTTAGAAACTTTTTGCTTGATTGAATTTCTCCTCTGAGATGTATTAGCATCCCTGGAACTTCATCCTTATTTTTAATAACAAAAAATCTATACACATATAAGGGAACTCAAACAAATATGAGTTTTTAAATCTTATACATTTTAGTCTAATTGGGCCCCAAATCAGATAAACAGGGTATTCCAAAATATTTAACAAAAACAGTTTTTAAAAATTTATAATTCTATGAATCTTTATTTGCTCTCATTTGATTCTTTCAAGAATTCTGCTGAAGCTGAATGGAGCACGCAGTCAAGTGGTTATTTCAAAAATGAGGAAACTGAGCCTCAGGTTACCAACAACATTATACAGTCAGACCGTGGTTCGTCTCTGCACGTTATCCACTGGAACTTCAACACCATGCTATATTACAGCATAAAGTTTGTTTTCTCTACTGTGGGTAGAATGATGACACAGATAATTTTTCTATTTTCCTCTTGCAAAAGCTCTTCTAATACCCAGGTAGATGTTAATCTGTACAAGATCTCAGACACACATTCTCACCTCTGGCAAGAAGTTAACTGTTTCATGAGAAAAGAAAATTTTGAAGAATGTGATTAAAGAGTTTACCAGTTAGTGTTCTCACAGGAAACAGCAAACTCAATATACGATCATTATAATTCTAGAAAACTTTATTTATAATCATTCACAAAGATAAGAAGAAACCAGCGATAATTCAGTGATCAGGAATTCACTGCCCTGAGGCCCTCGGGGATATAGGTATGGCTTGTATAACCAGAGATTGGAATCAGAAAAAAGGGGATAGGGTCTTCCTGCTTGAGAGAAAAGTAACCTTTGGGAGTTCAAGAAATCTTGCAGGGACAGGCCTACCCTATTGTTTAAACACAGGATGGCATTAGATAAACTGATGTGTTCGGGGCGGGTTGGCCTCTGGGGGAGAAACAAACAAGCAAGCAAACATGAAGAAGGATGGAGAGAGATTTAGCAGAGGGAAAAAATTAACAGGCAAGACATCAGACGAACACACTGCTTAGACTATTTCTACCTAAGGGTGAGAAGTTCTGTCTTTTCTCTACCTTCTTCCTCTTGGGAGAGGTTTACTTTGGACTAGTTTATAGCACTGATCGTGACTTGTACCTGTACACAGACACACAAGGCATCTGACTTCAAGCTTGTAATACGAGGAAAAATCCAGGCAATTGTTCTGCCACTTTACCCATCATGCAAATGTAAGTTGTTACATGTGCTTACACATGATGTTCATGTGGTGATAGGTTCCAGGAATATAATAAGTTCAGGTGACTTTAAGATCCAGCCAAGTATCATGAAGGAGTAAAATCTGCCCGATTTAAGGACAGGAAACATTTTATGCTAGTATTTAGTACAGCGACTTCTCCTATTACTTCAAATTAGACAGGGGGATGGCTGCAATTTTATTTTCTCCTTTTATTTCTACTTGAAAAGGAGGAAATGATCACAACAACACACGCAAAGATACCATCAAAGCTTCAGCAATCCAGGCGTAATCCATTCTTGCTCAAGAAAACTTGCTGTATCTTCTGGCTGCCTGCTAATTTTAGAGGGAACCCCGAGAGCCTGGAGACATCCCTGTGGTCAGGTGAGACAAACGCTTCCATTAATGGCTCACAGGGAGGCCGAAGCTTTACACAGGCAGAAAGATTTTGGGTTTGTTTAAGCAAGCTACCCTGAGGAAGTGATTAAGTGGTGTTTCATTTTGTGAATATAGAAAGGTTGCACTTTGGGTCCTGAGCTGAGCATCTGTTATCTGCTGACACAGTAGCCTTGCCTAACATAGCACCCACCACCCAGGGGCACACAACAATAAACACTGACCTCTGGCAGGTCTTACGGCTTTCACTGCTCTCCACCAGGCTTAGCTGTTACTGGTCAAGCCTCTCTGAAGTAACTCATTCTTTGAAGAGTCTTCCCAGTTGGCTCGGCTAATACGGCCAGGCTTCACATCTCTGGGTCTTGACCGGTGATCTGCTCATTGAAGATGGTCTCAGCTAGGTTGATTGGCGCAAGTAGATCTTTCATGTCGCTTATCTTCCAGCAGGTTCCATGGAGCAGGTTCTCCTGGAAAAGGGAGGAGCAAGATAAGAACTAGTCTTTTTGCAATCATCTCATGCTTCTCCTTGAGTCACATCCACTATCATCTTATGGGCCAGAGCAGGACAGAGGTTTCCTTTTTAAAAATCTTTTTGGGTTTGGTAGCAATCTTTTTTACTCAAAGTTCTCCAGTCAATGAAATATTTTTCTGGAGTCTTTAGAAACCTAGGGGGAGGGAAGGGGATAAGTATTTATAAAGCACCTGGAAAAACTCACCTAGTCTGCTACGGAAAGAAGAATATGTTCATGAGAAAGAGGAAAGGATTTTATTTTTCTTTTTGATCAAGAAAGGACTTTTGTGTTGGGCAACCTCCCATCTATTTCAGAGAGATGATATAATACCAACTGACAAAGCCTCAAATCCAGGTTGGAGAAGCAGTTAAGCATTTTTACTTTAGAAAGAAATGCTGGGTCTGTCAGAACTTGATAGTCTGGGATTTAGTTGACTGACTTCATGATCTGACCCTGGAGCTTGGCTGCACTTCTGAATTCCCTCTGTCTTCTTAAATCCTATTCATTCTTTGGGACTTCCCTGGTGACTCAGTGGTAAAGAATCTGCCTGCCAATACAGGAGACATGGGTTTGATTCCTGAGTCAGGAAGATCCCCTGGAGAAGGAAATGGCAACCGACTCCAGTATTCTTGCCTGGGAAATCCCATGGACAGAGAAGCCTAGTGGACTACAGTCTACTGGATCACAAAATAGCTGGACACAACTTGGCTACTAAACAACAACTCATTCTTTAATGCACAGTTCATATCCTTCTTTACTCACTTCTGTTGTTTTTCCATACTTCTCCAGCCTTTTTGATTCCCTCAAATCTGAAATCTCAATGTATATTTTAAAATTCAAACTATAACATTTACTTCTCAAAAATTACTGTTTTTTTTTTTTTTTAAATCTCTTGTATCTAGGTAGGTGTTTAATTTGTAGTAGGTGCTTGAGACATATCTATTTAAAAAAGAGAAATGCTACAGTGTTTGTTGAGTAATGTGCCTTATTTCCAAAGATTATTTGAAAAATGAAGAGGCAATAAAACCAAAACTACATTTTAGTTGTAAACAAAGGGAGAGTTTCTGCTACACTTTATATTCCTTAATAATGACAAAGGATTGAATGCAGAGAATGTAAGTACGCTGGCCACTAAAATTGACTTCAGCTTGGGAATTCTGAGAATATTTTCCTCTCAAATAGAACATATATCAATTTTGGCAACACTAAATAAAAAGTTTACTTTGAATTTCTTTGGAACTCTCACTTGCCTCTTTCTTTTATTTTGATTTACTTTATTTGTTTTAATTGGAGGCTAATTACTTTACAATACTGTAGTGGTTTTTGCCATACATTGACATGAATCCGCCATGGGTGTACATGTGTCCCCCATCCTAAAACCCCCCTCCTATTCCCTCTCCATCCCATCTCTCAGGGTCATCCCAGTGTGCCAGCCCTGAGCACCCTGGCTCATGCATCCAAGCTGGACTGGTGATCTGTTTCACATGTGGTAATATACATGTTTCAATGCTATTCTCTCAAATCATCCCACCCTCGCCCTCTCCCACAGAGTCCAAAAGACTGTTCTTTATGTCTGTGTCTCTATTGCTGTCTCGTATACAGGGTCATCATTACCATCTTTCTATTTTTTTAAATTTATTTATTTTAATTGGAGGCTAATTACTTTACATTATTGTATTGGTTTTGCCATGCATTGACATGAATTGTTCCCCATGAAACTGGAGCCTATTATACAGAGTGAAGTAAGCCAGAAAGAAAAACACCAATACAGTACACTAACGCATATATATGGAATCTAGAAAGATGATAATGATAACCCTGTATACGAGACAGCAAAAGAGACACAGATGTATTGAACAGTCTTTTGGACCCTGTGGGAGAGGGCGAGGGTGGGATGATTTGGGAGAATGGCACTGAAACACGTGTATTATCATATGTGAAATGAATCGCCAGTCCAGGTTCGATGCATGATACAGGATGCTCGGGACTAGTGTCACTTGCCTCTTTCTAAAGTCAATCTTTTAATGAATAAGTAACCCAGAATGAGAGCATACAGATGACATAAAAATGACATTTAAAATTTAAAATTTTCCAGAGAAAACTCCATTCTTGACTGGGACATAAGGAATGAAGAGGGTTTGCTGAAAATGAAGTAGGATGTAATTTGGGGAAAACCAAAATGTCTTGCCATTTCTGGTACTAATTCTTTGAGGTCCTAGATACGGAGAGGAGTGAAGTTGCCAGCAGAGGCAGGTATAAGCCTGGCGCTTCATGTGCAGGACAGACCGCGCCCACTCACGTTTTCTTTCCACCAGGGGTCTCTTGAGCAGCCAAACGTCATAAAGAGGAATACATGAAAGTCATGAAGGCTTCACAAGGGAATAAAGGGGTTCTGAAAAAGAAGGTGTGAGAGGAAAAAGCATTTTTGCTTCGGGTGCCATTTAAGACAACTGGAATATTTCATTTTGTAGTTCCTTGAGACACGGGATAGCAGTTGAAGCAAAACAAACAAAATATAGGCTAAGCAAAAATCTTCAAATGAAAACCTGGAGAGTGAGTTAGGAAGCTTTGGAAAAACCTGACATGGCCCCGGGAAGGCCTCCCACAGGCAGGTGGGGCTGTGCGGTGTATGAGGCCAACAAAGGCCTGAGCAGGCCCTCAGCCCTAAACTCTCTCCCCGGCTAACCTCGAGGCTCCCACACGCAGGAGGTGAAGGCTGAGACACAGTTGGCACCAGACTTGGAGAGGCGGAAGGTGTGCCCCCAACACGGCAAAAGGGCTTCCTCAGCATACACTGTCCTTCATGTCGAAATGAAAGGACACCGAGCAGCAAACGCTAAACTCACTACAATTTGCTGAATACAAAATCTGAATCTACAGGAAGAAAGAAAGAGGATCGATAAAGATACACCGATTAAAAGAAAAAAGATGCAAATGCATTCTGGCTCGCAATACTTTTCTTCTCCTATATCATTTAAGAGAAAATTCCTGAAAGCAAGACATTTAATTCTACATTTTAGGGCATATGATGTGTAATGATGCAGTTTTTGTGATAATAATAGTACAAAGGAAAAGGTGCAAGCAGAGCTATGTAGGGAAAATATTTTGCATATTATTGGAATTAAGGTGGTATTAACCTGATTGTTGTAAATTGAGATGTTAATTGTAATCCACAGGGCAGTCATTAACAAAATAAATTTCAAGCATTTTAAATGGTGAAAAAATACAAGATATCTCCACTGATGAAAATGGAATCAGATCAGAAGCCTGTTAATCAGGAATTAACAGAAGGTAATTTGGGAATTTTACAAATATGTGGAAATTAAACAGCAAGCAAATAAATTTAGAAATGACAGAAAAAATCACAGAAGAATTTAAAAATGCTTTGAGATTAATAAAACATACCAAAATTTATGGAATGAAACTAAAGCACTGTAGCACTTAGAGGGAACTTAGCAGTGTATCTGAAAATGCCTTAGTAAAATTAGAAAAAAAGATTAAATCAGCAACCCAACTCTTCAACCAAAGAAACTAGGAAACAAGAGCAAGCTAACAAAAATCAAGCTTAAATGATTTTAAAAGATTGGAGCAGAAATAAATGATAAAAACAATACAGAAAATGAACAAAACTCCTGCTCTTTGAAAACTGACAAACTGTTGGCTGGATTGCATAAAAGAACAACACAAGACTTAAATTACAAAACTCAGAAATGCGAGAGGGAATCGAGACCTTACAAAAATAAAATAAATTATAAGAGAATACTAGGAATAATCACATGGCAAAAAAATTAAGTATCTAGATGAAAAGGAAAGCTTACTCTAAGGATGCATACTACCAAACCCAATCTAAGAAGAGACAATATGAACAGAACAGTAACAAGTATAGCATTCCTATACCAAGTAAACTGATTGAATCTCAAACATAGTTATCATATGCAGAAATTCCTTTCCTGGACATACACCTACAAAAATTGAAAATATACATTCATAACAAAATTTGTATACAAATATGCAAAGCAATGTTCATAGAATAACCTAATGTAAAAGCGAGTCAAACATCCATTAGCTGGAAAGTTAGGATAAACAGAATTGTAATATGTCAATATAACGGGATATTTTTTAGCTACGAAGCGAATAAATACATGCTAACATATAGATTTCTTTTCCATGGGGATGGTCTTGGTCCCTGTCTCCTGTACAATGTCACGAACCTCTGTCCAGAGTTCATCAGTCACTCTATCTATCAGATCTAGTCCCTTAAATCTATTTCTCACTTCCACTCTATAATCACAAGGGATTTGATTTAGATCATATCTGAATGGTCTAGTGGTTTTCCCTGCTGCTGCTGCTGCTGCTGCTAAGTCACTTCAGTCGTGTCCGACTCTGTGTGACCCCATAGATGGAAGCCCACCAGGCTCCCCCGTCCCTGGGATTCTCCAGGCAAGAACACTGGAGTGGGTTGCCATTTCCTTCTCCAATGTGTGAAAGTGGAAAGTGAAAAGTGAAAGTGAAGTCGCTCAGTCGTGTCCGGCCCTTAGCGACCCCACGGACTGCAGCCTACCAGGCTCCTCCATCCATGGGATTTTCTAGGCAATAGTACTGGAGTGGCTTGCCATTGCCTTCTCCGAGTGGTTTTCCCTACTTTCTTTAATTTCAGTCTGAATTTGGCAATAAGGATTTCATGATCTGAGCCACAATCAGCTCCTGGTCTTGTTTTTTCTAACTGTATAGAGCTTCTCCATCTTTGGCTGCAAAGAATATAATCAATCTGATTTCAGTGTTGACCACCTGGTGATGTCCATGTGTAGAGTTGTCTCTTGTGTTGTTGGAAGAGGATGTTTGCTATGACCAGTGCATACTCTTGGAAAAACTCTATTAGCCTTTGCCCTGCTTCATTCCATCCTCCAAGGCCAAATTTGCCTGTTACTCCAGTTGTTTCTTGACTTCTTACTTTTGCATTCCAGTCCCCTATAATGAAAAGGACATCTTTTTTGGGTGTTAGTTCATGGGAAATAGATGGGAAAACAGTGGAAACAGTGTCAGACTTTATTTTTTGGGGCTCCAAAATCACTGCGGATGCTGATTGCAGCCATGAAATTAAAAGACACTTACTCCTTGGATGGAAAGTTATGACCAACCTAGATAGCATATTAAAAAGCAGAGACATTACTTTGCCAACCAAGGTCCGTCTAGTAAAGGCTATGGTTTTTCCAGTGGTCATGTATGGATGTGAGAGTTGGACTGTGAAGAAAGCTGATCGCCAAAGAATTGATGCTTTTGAACTGTGGTGCTGGAGAAGACTCTTGAGAGTCCCTTGGACTGCAAGGAGATCCAACCAGTCCATTCTGGAGGAGATCAATCCTGGGTGTTCATTGGAAGGACTGATGCTAAAGCTGAAACTCCAATACTTTGGCCACCTTATGAAACAAGTTGATTCACTGGAAAAGACTCTGATGCTGGGAAGGATTGGGGGCCGGAGGAGAAGGGGATGACAGAGAATGTGATGGCTGGATGGCATCACCGACTCAATGGACATGAGTTTGAGTGAACTCCGGTAGTTGGTGATGGACAGGGAGGCCTGGCGTGCTGTGATTCATGGGGTCTCAAAGAGTCCGACACAACTGAGTGACTGAACTGAACTGAACATATAGATGAACACTGTCATTAGGCAAGTTAAAGCAGTCAGATGCAAAAGGGCACCTATTATATGATTCTATGTATACAAGATGTTCAGAGTAGGCAGATGTCTGGACACAGGAAGTTTATTGTTAAATTTCAGGGGCTGGAGGGAAGGGAGAATGAAACCAAGGACTGACAGGCTGTGATTTCTTTTCAGGGTGATGAAAAGAGTAACAAATTATAAAATGATGATGGTTTTATAACCTTGCTAAACATACATAAAAACACTGAGTTGCACTTGAAAAGGGGTCAAATTATCTAAAGATAATAGTTAAAGTATCTAAACTATATCTCAAAAAGATGACCCTCATTGAGGTATAATTAATGGCATTTACTCATATTTTAATTCTTGGATATGTTGATTTGGTATATCTCTTCATTTTAATTGTTTAGTTTTGTGCTTTTCACTGTATATATTCATACATTTATTATTCGATTTACCCCTTATTTGATATTTTTGATGGTATTTAAATAATATTGCACTAATCAGTTTACTTTCTAATCATTCAATGCTAATATATGGAAAATAGCTTTTTGTATTAATATATTGATATAGTGTCTTCAATTATTAGTTCTTGTAGCTTCTTTCTTGCTGGCATAGGTTCCATAGAGTTTTCTGCATAGTTGATCATGCAACTTCTAAAAGAGTTTTATTTATTCCTTCCCAATTCTTAAGCATTTTGTTTCATTTAAATCTATTGAGCCATAGTAGACGTTTGCTTTTGTCCAAGAATAATGTGTAATATTGGCATATATCCATGCATACTTAAAAAGAACTTACTTTCAGGTTGAATTTTCTATAAATGTCAATACGTTCACAGTGTTCTTTTTAAGTTTCTTTGTGTTAATTATTTTAACATTTTTTGCAAAAAGTCGTGCTGAAATCTAACTATAATCGTATCTATTTTTCCTTTTAGCTTTATTCATCATTAGTTTATATATTTTGAAGTAATCTCATTAGTTTTATTATTATAATAGCTCCCTTGATAGAATAACTATGGTGGCAAAAACTTACTGCTTTATCACTACAAAATGTTCTTCATCCCAGTAATATTTCTTACCTTAAATTCTACCTTGTCTCTTAATATACCCCCTTTAGATGTTTTTATTAGTGCTAAGCATGGTATGTACTTTTTCTATATTCTTTCTGCTTTTAAACATGTTTAAATTGAAATACAGTTAAAATGTGTTAATTTCAAGTGTACAACAAAGTGATTCAGTTATACATATCTATGTATACATATCACTGCAGATGCTGATTGCAGCCATGAAATTAAAAGACGTTTACTTCTTGGAAGGAAAGTTATGACCAACCTAGATAGCATATTAAAAAGCAGAGACATTACTTTGCCAACCAAGGTCCGTTTAGTCAAGGCTATGGTTTTTCCCGTGGTCATGTATGGATGTGAGAGTTGGACTGTGAAGAAAGCTGATCGCCGAAGAATTGATGCTTTTGAACTGTGGTGCTGGAGAAGATTCTTGAGAGTCCTTTGGACTGCAAGGAGATCCAACCAGTCCGTTCTAAAGGAGATCAGTCCTGGGTGTTCATTGGAAGGACTGATGCTGAAACTGAAACTCCAATACTTTAGCCACCTCATGTGACGAGTTGACTCACTGGAAAAGACTCTGATGCTGGGAGGGGTTGGGGGCAGGAGGAGACGGGGACGACAGAGAATGAGATGGCTGGATGGCATCACCAGCTCGATGGACATGAGTTTGAGTGAACTCCATGAGTTAGTGATGGACAGGGAGGCCTGGCATGCTGTGATGCATGGGGTCGCAAAGATTTGGACACGACTGAGCGACTGAACTGAACTGAACTGAACTGAATCTGCTGATTTGTGGGAATAATACAGTCTACATTCTCTCTAGTGAAACACTGACCACGCCCACAGTGAATAGTCAAAGAATGTGTTTTGCTAGTTTAAAAGATAGGGGCAATCCATGATGTTAATTACTGTGAATTTTGGCATAATTTGAATAGCTTGGGTTTTATTTTATAGGCAATAAAATATTAACTTCCCACATACATGAATATCTAAAATAAAAGGGGATCATATTAACCAGCATTTTAAAATGAGGACATCATACTTATTTCTAATAGAATTCAAATAAAACACAAAGTAAATAATTTCAAACTGAGAAGTTTAAGTGCCCAAATTGGAGACATTCAAATTTCAGCTATAGAGATAAATAGATGGAGAGATAGCTTAAATAAAAAGTAATTATTTACTTTAAAGATAGCAAACTCTCGAAACAATACCATCTTTCATTTCTCTGTCACCATTATGTTTCATATGCTGCCAGGCATAATGAAAAGTTTAGAATTTATGCAGAGAATAGTAGAGCGCAGTTGGATCAAAGATGGATCTGAGTGTCCAATTCCATCATTATTTTTGCCTCCTTTTTAAATTTAGAGAGATGTTTTCTCTCTCTCCTCTTTTATATTCTCCATGTAAAGCAAGAGCAATTCAGAGACATAGATCAAATTCACAAATACATCAAGCAATTAACTTCTTCACTAATTAAAATATAACAGGCTTTTGTTTAGTGATTCCAGTGTACTATATACACATGCTTATATTAAGCATACAAGGATAAGTTTTCTCTGCCTACAGGGACCACACGTTTTCAACTCAAAGGTAAGTTTTGTAGCAATGAAGATTATAGGAGATTTTTAAGTATTTGTTATGTTTGTAAATTTGCACAAAACGCTATGAGATTAAGAACCACTATTCTAGGATATAAAATTTGACTGAAACCAGAAAACCTTTACTATTGCTCAAAATCAATAATAAGAAAAATACTTGATCTTTTATTATGAGACTTAAGAGTTGTTTAAAAGTTTAGTGATCATTAAATTCAATGCCTTGGAGTTACAAAATAATACTATTGCCTTTTCACTATGTGAAATGGTGCATATATTATTTAAACTGCTGCTAATTTGTGAGCCACACTGAAATAATTGCTGTGGAGTCCATATTATCATTTGTTGAGAAATCAAGATACCATTGCTTCATTAGTCTTAGATTTAATCATAAAAATTAACCTTAAAAGGCTTTGGTATGATTAAACACATATCTAAATTATAGCTAGGAAATGCAAATAATATTTTCACATATTTACTGATAGACTAGGATTTTAAATTATTACAACATTGAAATAATCTTCAGAGTATATATTTTCATCTACATTTCATCAATATAACTGATATAAAACTGAGCAAGTAGAGTTAAAATATGAGAAGATGGAAGAGCAAAATAGTGAATTTGAAAATCATATTTCAAATAACTGTCATTCATGTATTCATTATCAATTAAACAAGTGGAGAATTTCATTTCAAGGTAACATAACAATATGCATTTTATTGGAAAATACTTGGTTATTGAGAAAACATATAGATAACACTTTACTATGCTGGCTCATTTAATACTCACAGCAAGCTTATGCGGTGCAGACTGTCATTATACACAGCTTATAGTTAGGAGCAAAGTCCCAGATATTGGTGAAGTTTCTCTTGACCACATGCTCCATGTTTCTCTTATCTTTATCTCAGAGTTTGATATATGTCCTTATACTCATTTATTAACTTTTACATTCATATATGTATCCAGAAACAATATACAACAGTGTGCTGAGTATTCTAAATGTATATAAATATTATCAAACTGCGTGTGTTGTTTCAAAAATCTTTTTCTCAAGAATTGACATGTTGATATGTTTCATTTATTTTTTTTAATTGTTATCTTTTAGTCCAACCAACCTAATTTTACAAATAAAGATGCGGGAAAGGTGAGAAAAGTATTTTATTTAACAAGGTTAATTTAGTGAATTAATATTCAGTTCCCTTTATTGTTGGGCTGATACTCTTCCACAACATAGCAGAAACTTCTATTTGCATCCTATGTTACCTTGCATAATGCACTGTTCTGGATTTCTGCATTCTCATTAACTGACATAGTAGATAACACAGTTGAATTTGATGGTCTTTATTTTCAAAAGTCTAAAAGTAGCAATTTAGAAAATTCTGTTTCATTGGGATGATTTTTTTTTACTTCCTCATAAATATATTAACTTCCTAATATGACACTTTGTGTGCTCTCTTGAAACCTCTCATATTTCTGGGCACGAACATAGGGAGGAAGCAAGATTTGTGAAATGTACTTGATGACTTCCATGCTTTCATCTATTTTTAATGTTTTTGACCAGCCTCTCCAAAAGAGCATCTCCTTTGTGTGTACTACGCTTATTCTCTTTATTTTTGTCTCAGGGACTTAGTGATATTAAAAAGAAATCAGGACTAAAACCTTTGAAATCATCTTTTCTTTTGCCATGGCTATTAAAATCATTCTTTGCACTTAATTTTATGTGTATGCGTGTATGTATATGTCTGTGTGCAATTTCTTGCGCTTAAAAAACCTTTAAAGAGCAGTCCATTAAATGATAGTTTTCTGTAATCTGTTGAAGGCTCAAGCTTCCATTTTAATTCCAAATATATACTTTCTAAGTGACTCTGTATATTGTGATAAAACCCTTAAGGTCAAGAAGTGCTAGGATTTTCTTTATTCTCTGAGGATAATATTTCTAGTCTCCAATGTCCTTACAGTCTCTCATTTCTGATAAATAGCCAGAGGATTAATGTTTTAGTGAAAGCTAGCTTGTCACCTTCAAAAGGAAACCTCTTCAAATCAAAGTCTCTTATGTGGCTTGACTACTAAGTGAATTTTAAATAAACACTCTAAAAAGAAAGAAAAATTACCTTTCCAACCGTTTGTCTCTCTGTGCAAACTTATACCTATGCTATACACACAAATATATAGATATCTTAATGTGTACAGTTGCTAGCGGAATTTTTTTTATTAATAGATATTCTTGTAAGACAAGCTTCTCTTAAGTAACAGCAATACCAATAAAACTAAATGACTGTACATTACTTTAAGTACTTTAGTAATCTATACCTTAAGGTAATATGCATCCAAAAAAATACACTGTGAACAGATCTTTAAAAATTATTCTTAAATCTAAGGTTGTTGGGTCCGAATATTAAAATTTGATTTCTCTAGCACGGTAAGTTTGTAGATCCAAAAAATGTTATCACATCTTCTAAATGCTGATTACATAGAGTTATCCAAAGAGGAAGACAAAAATACAACCGTTTCGTGTCAATAAAGTCTGGGAATAATGTGAAAGATGTCACTCAAGCTATTAAATCTTATTTTTTTCTCTTCCCTTAGTTTCTGACTTATTAATTTCCAACTAAAATCCAAGGTGAAAAGTAAAATTATATTGTAAACACATGCTGAAAGGAATCATTGTAAAGAATAAATCAAAAAAGTTTCAAAAAATCTATCCTGATTCTAGTTACCTGATTTGATTTGATTTATCAGGGAAGCATGTGGTGATTTTATAATCTTATAATTATTTACCATTTATCCTATTTTTCTGAGATCCTTTTAGCTTTCTCTTTATCTAATGATTGGGGGTAGTTAATGATGATTCAAATTCCTTTGTCTAAAATATCTTACTGATCTACATATACATGTATCCATTCTCCAAACTCCCCTCCCATCCAGACTGCTGCATAACACTGAGCAAACTTCCCTGTGCTATAGAGTATGTCCCTGTTGGTTATTCAATTTAAATATAGCAGCAGCAGCAGTGTGTGTATGGCTGAATCCCTTTGCTGCCCACCTGAAACTATCACAACATTGTTAATCGACTATACTCCAATACACAATTAAAAGTTTAATAGCAAGCATAAAAAACTAAATATCTTCTTGGTCTAGAAATCACCGGTTCTCCCTCAGCATCAATAACTTAGAGACTGTTGAATTTATCATCGCAAAATCATACTACATGGTGTACGTGTTTCTTTAATATCATACCTGACAAACTGATTTTTTTTAAATACATTTTAATTTGACTTCTTCATAGCATCCAGGGAGGCATCAAGTTCATTTTAGGAAGCTTCTTCTAGGAAGCTTTCATGTTGTTAGCTAATCTCATCCCTAGTGATTTAATTATTATTTAACAACAATAACAACAACAAAAATAGTATTATTGTCCTGAGACTTACCTGTTGCCCCTTTTTCTCTAATTCTCAGTGCCAATCCAGAAATGACCCTCTTGGGAAAGCCTTCTGTAGAATGAACTCAAAGACAACATGAGGTACACTTGCACACTTGACATAAAAATAATCATGACCAATAATTTACAGAACAGTGCTCAATATTTTGGTATTTTACCACATATGTGTATGTGTCTGTGTATGTGTGATTTAAATCCTTTACCCTGTAGAGTGCTAGATTAAAGCTTTTCTTGAATAAAATGAAAATATTATTCAATATATATTTACAGTTTCATTACATTTTCAAGAACCATTCTCATGCTAATGACATGTTGTAATTTTAGCTTCATGACTTAGTAGAAATTATGTATAATGAGTCAGGATACATTAAGAAGGATGTTGACCTAAAACAGGATCTTCAATTCAGTTCAGTGGCTGTTATGTCCAACTCTTGTGACCCCATGAACTGCAGTACGCCAGGTCCCCCGTCCATCGCCAATTCCCGGAGTTTACTCAAACTCATGTCCAGACTCATGTCCAAACACAGAATGGGAATCTCCTAAAAACTGTCTCAATAGTAACTTCCACAGACATGTCCAAGAAAAGAATAGTGTATGGTACGATAATTTGTGAAGTACTAGCATGTCAATTGTATTAATTTCCCTCACAATTTTCTATATTAACTATGTGCTATTTCCTTGTTTTGGTTTATGAAGGATGAACATAGCATTGCCTGAGGGATGCCAAATCTTTGGACCAAAGTGCCAAATTCACAGTTTTACATTTGAAGAACACTTGTCTGGCAAAAGATATAGCTTAAATAAAATAAAATAAAAATAAAATATGCAGGGAAGAGAAGATCAGGCATCAGCAGATAGCTCACAACCCTCTGCCACTCCCTCTACTCTTTAAAAGGGAGGCTTGAAAGGAATGGCCCAGGGAGACACCTACATCATGGACCTGCGTGTTTCTCGGTCCTCTGGCCCAAATCTGAAGTGGACACAGTCGAATCTCCAAATAAATGTAAGACTCCTGAAGAAAAGACTTGTACCCACACTTCATATGGAATTCTGGGAGCTGACAACTTTAAGATAACCCCTCTCACTGCAAACAGCTGGAAACAGTTGAGCGAAACGGCTGTGTGGAGTGTGAGAAAGGGACAGGGCCTGGTTATGGCTTCGGCAGAGAAAATCATAGTCTTCTCAAAGCCAAGAAGACTGTGGAACAGCTGCACCCACAGTATGGCCTATGGCCTGAATGGCCATTGCTGGTGTAATGAGAGACTAAGGCCATACCTTTCTCACTCATACTTCAGAATCTGAATGAAAAATAGGGCATTTCCATATATACACATCTGGAAGGGAATATGTTAATTTCTCTGACATCAAATGAAATATTACTTGGTACAGCATTGCTGAAGTATTACTCATATTGAGGAGGAAAAAAATCAATTTATAATTAAAGAAAAAATATCAATACTCTATCTCATAAACAAAAAGAATTTCTCCTAATAACAGCATTGTATACCATCTAATTTAGAAGCACATTAAATATCTAGATATATGAATTTTCATATATCTAATGAATAAAATTGTTAAAAAATAGTTCATTTTTTTGAGTCAATTACCTATTATTTATTATTTTTAGATAATGATTGTTTTGGCAAATACTGTGGTCGATTTCAAACTGTTTAAGAAAATGAAAGTTTGGATGATTAATTATAATTGTTGTTAGATGTGGGCAAAATCTCTACATATACAGAAAAATCACTTCCTCAATATTGAAAGACTTTTTGAAATTGTTTTGGTTTTCATTAGCCTTTCAATGTGTTACTTTTTTCCAGACACACCAGATTAAAATTTACCATTATCTAAGTTTTATTCAAACACTTCAGATTTTTAAATAGCTGTTTTTTTCCCAATTATCTTGAATTCTAATTAACTCTGGTTAACTCCCTAGTGCTATTATTTTAATGTACGAGTACTGTCAAGTTTTTAGATTACATGCAATAAATTAAGCTCATCTGGTGGTTCAGATGATAAAGAACCTGCCTGCAATGCAGGAGTTGTGGATTCGATCCCTGGATTGGGAAGATCCCCTGAAGAAGGGAATGGCTACCCACTCCAATATTCTTGCCTGGAGAATTTCATTGACAGAGGAGCCTGGCAGGCTACAGTCCATGGCGTCACAAAGAGTCAGACATGATTGAACGACTAACACACAACACACACAAGAGCAATGGTCTACTTAACACAAGGATCTAGGCACAAAAGAGTGGTCAGTGGGCATGGAAAAAGTACTTAATATCTGAAGAGCCTGAAAGCCCTTGTGAATTCTGGTCAGAGAGATGGATGCCTAATTTTGTCAAGTCACTATTTCTCCAGGTTTGACAGGTGTAAGTGTGTTTAACTAGGATAGCGACTGAATCTGAACACGTTACATTCAACATAATTGACTTTACAGGGTACACCTTCCACATTCATCTTCTAATAACTGTAGAAAGTGGACACAGAAGTAGATGTTCAAAATTATTATTTACGTGTCTCCACAACAAACACCTTTAAGAAGCAGTTGGCAGAAGGACTATAGTGAAAGAATATTAGGGAGTATTTAATTTTTAATGTACATTATTTTGTTTAATTTTTAACAAACACGAATTTTGTCATTAAAGCAAAGTAAGTAAGAAAAAGATTCTTTGAGCTATCTAATCTGCATTACTTGAATCTAGGAAGATAAAGTTACTTTCTACTTCTTTAAATATAAATTAATTATTCCAATTTAAGTAAGTTTAATATTTATGCTCAAGGCCAGAAGTAAAAGACCTTTAGTCATGTTAATTATAGAAGAAGCAGATTGCTGATGAGGGTCCAATTTCTGTTACAAACTCTAATATTTTCAAGTTTCCTTAGGATTTTCAGCAATATGTATGATTTTACAGTTTTAAATTTTACAATTAGGTCTATTATCCATCTGAAAATGAATTTTACATTGACATATAACATGTGAGTTGAGGTTTATTTTTATAAGAATATTTAATTGATCCAACATCATTTATTCAAAAGACTTATTATGAATATATTCCTAGATACTGTATTCTATGTTATTGATCTAGATGTCTATGTTTCTGCCAAGTCTCTGCTAGCTTAATTAGTTTACAATTTTTTAAGTTGTTTGGTTAATGTAGCTCCTCCACAGTTACATATAAAATTTTGAATTGGTTATCAATGTCTACAGGAACCCTGCTGATATTTTAATTGGAATTGCATTGAATTTTCAACTTCATAAACTCAGTAAATATCTATTTATTTGGATCCAATATAATTAATCTTACCAGTGTTTTATACTTTAAGCATGAAGTCATTTTGTACACTTTCTTTAGATTTACAGCTATTAAAACTCTGCCAGAAGTCTACTACTTTTAAATATCATTGCTAACATCTAGAATACATTTGACATTTTATTGATCTTTTGTTCTGAAACCCGTATAAACCACTTAGTGTGAGCTGGGTTTTTCACACAGATTATTTAGAACTTTCTTATACAGGTGTTCATGTTGAGTTTCTCCCCGCACACAGCCCCCTTTCTCTAGTTCTCTCTCTCTCTCAAACATACACACAATCAATGTTCTCTCTTGTTTTCAATTGTTATGATTTTATTTGTTTTTCTTACATTATTTCACCACCGAGGACCTTCAGTCCATTGTTAAGTAGAAGCAGTGAAAGTGAGCATCATTGCTTTGAAATTTTAGGGGAGATGTGTTCAGTCTCTCACCATTAGGTACGATGTAAGTATATTTCCCATAAATTATCTTTATCAAGTTGAAGATGTCTTTCATTACAAGATGCTATAAGTTTGTATAATGTACATATTTTGTCAAATATTTGTCTTCATCTATGCAGATAAGCATTAATTTTGAAACTAATAGGATGGATTACAATAATTATTTTCTAAATGCTGAACTAATTTTGCACTCCTGAAATAAATTCCATATTGTCAAGGTTTATTATCTTTTTAATACACTGCTGAAGTGTACTTACTAATACTAATGAAAGATTTGTGCATTTATATTTATGAGGAATATTTAGTCTATAGTTTTCTTTTCCTGTAATCTCTGTCTGACACTGATATCAAGAAAATGCTGAATTCATAAAATAATCCAGGAAACATTTTGCTAAATTCATAATAGATATATTGTGAGTTGATGCAAATTGCTATGCAAGATCTCTGGCCGATTGAAAGGTCTGTGAGTTTGCTGTGTGGCATAGCAAATACAGAATGAAATTTCTATACTTTCTGAGTTAGTATTAAAACTTTTTTGTGATGACTGTTAGGACTGTTTTGTGACAATTAATACGCAGTTACCAACTATATGGGACAACAGTAGGAAACAA
This sequence comes from Moschus berezovskii, assembly GCF_049115385.1. Lineage (NCBI taxonomy): Eukaryota > Metazoa > Chordata > Mammalia > Artiodactyla > Moschidae > Moschus > Moschus berezovskii. Next base: position 6,020,652 of record NC_142467.1, on the reverse strand, counting down.
TGAGAAATCCAGAGATACGCTTTATACTATGGACTCTATACTCTGTATAGAGAAATATGTATTTTTCAAAGTAGACATTGGACTAGTTTTATTAACTAAAAAATATTTTCAGTTTTTCAGAGTTTTTTAGGATAAAATTAAGAAATTGAGTCTATTTTAATATTATAGAATATAGATAAAAAGGATTTAGGATTTTTAATAACTATACAAAAAGCTGTGGAAATGTGAATACCTAGCTAGCTTTGTCAGAGAAGGCAATGGCAAGCTACTCCAGTACTCTTGCCTAGAAAATCCCATGGATGGAGGAGCCTGGTAGGCTGCAGTCCGTGGGGTCGCTAAGGGTCGGACACGACTGAGCGACTTCACTTTCACTTTCCAATTTCACACATTGGAGAAGGAAATGGCAACCCACTCCAGTGTTCTTGCCTGGAGAATCCCAGGGACGGGGGAGCCTAGTGGGCTTCCATCTATGGGGTCACACAGAGTCGGACATGACTGAAGTGACTTAGCAGCAGCAGCAGCAGCAGCTAGCTTTGTAATAGTTAAAAGACGTTACAATCTTATTTGAAAAACTGTGCTGAAAATAAATATCTCCATTCATGAATAACAAAATCATACTCAAGCTATAGTCCTTTTCCTAATAGGAGTAAGAAGAAATACGTTTTAAGCATTGTGCAAGTACATCATATGTAAGACATATGGCTAGAAAAATTTTTATCAGGAAAGACAGCACAGTTCAGTTTCTTTGAACTGCAAATGGCCAATCTCAATGATCACCCACTGTGCCAGAGGAAAATTAAATTGAATTTAGTTTTGCTTCAATTTATTTGCAACTGAGGGGACAAACCCTGTGCACACCCATAGCATCTTATCTTTGAACCAATAACTAAAAAGTCTAAAGTTGTTAAGGCATCTTGTAAAAGTCGAGAGGTCAGTGAAGGGTTTGAACCTGAATAACGTAGCACTCTTTCAATCTTTTAGTTCAAAACAAACAGAGAAGACCTGGCAAGCTCACTGATAGAAAAGCTGTTCTATTTCTCCAGTGTAGAGAATTCACATGACCTGTTTGGTTCACCTCTCTCTTTTTATATAAATAGTGTACTCCCTTCACCTTCAGATCCTCCTGTGCAGATGGCCTGTGAGACCGTCTTTCCTGTGGGTGCCCTACCATGGTGCGTAAGGTTCTGGAAGCAGTTTCCTATTGCATTTCTGATAATACTGCTATTTTACATGTATGCTTGTAGGAGAGACAAAAACGCATTCATCAAAAATGTTACAGGAAGAATTCGTCAGCATAATTTACTGATTAAACAAATATTTCTTGAGAACCTATCACGTATTAGTCAGTGTTTTAGGCACTTGGCATACAGAGGGTCTCAACCACCCCCATCCAAACATGTACACACACGTACAGTACACACACACACACACATACACACATACTCATACACACACACAGTACACACACACAGACACACACACTACCGACTGTGGTTTTATAAACATCAGAGTCCAAGACCTTAGTGTTAGTTGCTCAGTTGTGTCTGACTTTTTGTGACCCCATGGACTGTAGCCAGCCAGGCTCCTCTATCCATGGACTACTCTAGGCAAGAGTACTGGAGTGAGTAGCCATTTCCTTCTCCAGGGGATCTTCCCGACCCCGGGACTGAACCCAGATCTCCTGCATTGCACGCAGTAGTGGCCTCCAACAAATTCGTTCATTACAAACTGAGTTTGATGTTTAGATTTAGCATGAAGTGTGTGTCTGCCTGTGTGTGCGATTGTGGGTTTATAGTCACTTAACTTTGTGGAATTTGAATACCATTATAAATATTAAATTTTTATTGCTTAATGTTAGAAATTATAGCACATATTCATTTTTCCTGTTTCACATGTCATTCAAGTTGAACTTCACAGAAAAGGTTCTATACTCAATTATGCTACATTACCGCTTTCCATTTGCCCTATAGAACTATTTCTAAAACATATTTACCTCCCCAACTCTATACTTAATTTTCTGTTGCCTTAGGATTCAAATGATATGGTTTCTGATTCTGCTAAAAGCTGATATATATGAAAGTCTTTGGGAAAAAAAACAATTATAAATGCAAGAATCTGGTAATTGGGCCCAATTGGACTCATATTACTTTAAGGCAAGAGAAACCATTAAATACATTTTAAAGAATAACTTCTTTTATTCTTAATATTAAAATGAAATGTTCTTTAAAAGGTAACATAAATATTAAAACAAATATGCTAATGTATGTAGTGACTGACATTTTTGATGAAGCATGGTCTCTGTAGTTTAAAGTCCACCAATTTTTGTTGTTTTGCATTCTTCCTTCTCAACTTGTTTTTTGGTATGCTTCTGTACCTTAACCCTTTTAATTTTTTAGAGGCTCTTTTAACATACTGTCATCATTCACTAAAACAGAACTAATATTTCATAATCACTTGTTTTACTTCTGTAATTTAGTTGCTTGTATTTGAAAGTTGAAGGATAACAAGATGTCTAAGAGATCATTTAAAAACTTAAAAAGTTTAAATATAACTCATGCTTTAGAATTTCACAATATGAAATTCATGTGAACCTATAGCTCAGAGAAATTACCAATTCAACAGTGGCATAACTTACTGGCATTGCTTGGATTACGTTTAAGATTTCTTATAACAAGCACAGTTTAGGAAATGTATCTGATACTCAAATAATAACTTATACATCACATGTAAATATTTGTATGAATATGATATGACCTACAGAACAAAGTAATCCACATGCATTGTTTAAATTCTTCAATAATCTAAGATATTTTTATAATGCAGTGTCATTTTAGATTTTAAAATTTGGCTTAAAATATATTTTACAACATTATATTATCATTATTAAAGCTGTTAATCAAAACTAAAATGTTCTTACCTTTCAAAAATACATTAAATATGCTTAGATTGCAAAAACTATTGACTATAGAATTCTGATATATTATACTATTAATAGTGCAAAAGTAATATGTGGTTAATTTTAACTGCTTAGAATATATGGTTCTGATTTGTTTTCACTATTTAAAAATATCATTTCTGATACTAAATCTTTCCACTGAGTGAATGATAAAAATTTATAAGATTAGAGGAGGCGGTCCTAAGATGGCGGAGGAATAGGACAGGGAGACCACTTTCTCCCCCACAGATACATCAAAAGAACATTTGAATGCTGAGTAAATCCCACAAAACAACTTCTGAATGCCGGCAGAGGACATCAGGCACCCAAAAAAGCAGCCCATTGTCTTCGAAAGGAGGTAGGAAATAGTATAAAAGATAAAAAGAGAGACAAAAGAGGGAGGGACGGAGCTCTGTCCCAGGAAGGGAGGCTTTCAAGAGAGAGAAGTTTCCGAACACCAGGAAACACTCTCACTGGCGAGTCTGTAGAGCCTTGGAACCTCAGAGGGCTACATAACCAGGAGGAAAAAGAAAGAAATAATTAAAACCCACAGATTACGTGCCCAACGGTAACTCCCAGCGGAGAAGTAGCGCAGACGCCTGCACACCCCACTAGCAAGCAGGGAGGCGCGGGCGGCATTGCTTAGAGTGAGGCCCAGGCCTGAATGCCCCGAGGGCAATCTGAGACAGCTACTGGAGATAGCAAAGTAGACTGTGGGATAGCTACCTCGGAAAAGCCCTAACCTAAGACACCGCCATGCCCACTCACAGAACAACCGGCGGACTAGAGCTAGCCGGCTGCGGACCAGCCCATCCCCCACTGAGACAGGCAGGGGAAGGCAGCCAGAGCCAGAAGGGGGCAATCGCAGCCCTAGAAGGGCATCCAGTACCAAACGGCAGGCAGGCTTCGTTGCTAACCTGACTTCTTGGTATTTTGGCCGGTTGACATCTGTTTGAGAAGATGCACCAGTTGTACACCCAGAAAACAGAGTGGCAGGGACCAGGGAGGCGATAAGTTGCAGCGACTGCGCTCGCCAAACACCTGGTCACCTGAGCTGCTCAGATCAGGGAAGGGCACAAAATGCAGGCCCAACCAAGTCTGCACCTTTGTGGAGTACCCAAGTACCAGAACCTGAGTGGCTTAGACCTGGGATGTGCATGCAACCCAGCGCCGGCCTCAGACAGTTCCCAGCAGAGCAACCTGGAGCCTGTACAGGGCAGACTGTGACAGCACACACGCCATGAGCACATGAGCAGGGGCAAACCCAGTGTGGCCAAGACACTGGGAGCACTCCCCACAGATGCCAGTGATATTTGTTTGCAGCTTTCCTCCCTCCCCACAGCACAACTGAACAAGTGAGCCTAAAAAAGTGTCCACCACCGCCCCCTAGTGTCAGGGCAGAAATTAGACACTGAAGAGACCAGCAAACAGAAGAAGCTGAAATAGAGGGAACCACCTTGGAAGTGACAGATGGAGAAGTCTTGAGGCTACTGCAAGAATAAGACTGAAAACCAGAGGCAGGAGCCTTAAGTCCAAAAACTGAGAACTCCTGACTCCAGGGAACATTAATTGATAGGAGATCATCAAAGGCCTCCATAATACACTGAAACCAGGCACCACCCAAGGGTCAACAAGTCCCAGAACAAGACATACCACGCAAATTCTCCAGCAGCACAGGAAAGTAGTCCTGAACTTCAATATAAATGTTACCCAAAGTCACTGCAAACCCACTGACACCTCATAACTCATTACTGGACACTTCATTGCACTCCAGAGAGAAGAAAACCAGATCCACCCACCAGAACACTGACACAAGCTTCCCTAACCAGGGAACCTTGACAAGTCACCTGCCCAACCCCACCCACAGCAAGGAAACTCCACAATAAAGAGAATTCCGCAAACTGACAGAAGACGGAAAGGCCATCCCAAACACAGCAACATAAGCAAGATGAAGAGGCAGAGAAATACCCAGCAGGTAAAGGAACAGGATAAATGACCACCAATCCAAACAAAAGAGGAAAAGATAAGGAACCTACCTGATAAAAAATTCCGAATAATGATAGTGAAAATGATCCAAAATCTTGAAACAAATTGGAGTTACAGATAAATAACCTGGAGACAAAGATTGAGAAGATGCAAGAAAGGTTTAGCAAGGATCTAGAAGAAATAAAAAGGACTCAATATACAGTAAATAATGCAATAGATGAGATAAAAAACACTCTGGAGGGAACAAACAGTAGAATAAAGGAGGCAGAGATAGGATTAGGGAGTTAGAAGATAAAATGGTAGAAATAAATGAAACAGATGAAAAAAGAAAATCGAATTAAAAGAAATGAGGACAATCTCAGAGACCTCTGGGACAATGTTAAACGCCCCAACATTTGAATCATAGGAGTCCCAGAAGAAGAAGACAACAAGAAAGACCATGAGAGAATACTTGAGGAGATAATAGTTGAAAACTTCCCTAAATGGGGAAGAAAATAATCACCCAAGTCCAAGAAATCCAGAGAGTCCCAAGCAGGATAACCCCAAGGTGAAATACCCCAAGACACATATTAATCAAATTAACCAAAATCAAACACAAAGAACAAATATTAAAAGCAGCAAGGGAAAAACAACAAATAACACACAAGGGGATTCCCATAAGGATAATAGCTGATCTTTCAATAGAAACTCTTCAGGCCAGGAAGGAATGGCAGGGCATACTTAACATGCTGAAAAAAAATAACATACAGCCCAGATTACTGTACCCAGCAAGGATCTCATTCAAATATGAAGGAGAAATCAAAAGCTTTAGAGACAAGCAAAAGCTGAGAGAATTCAGCATCACCAAACCAGCTCTCCAACAAATGCTAAAGGACCTTCTCTAGACGGGAAACACAGAAAGGGTGTATAAACTCGAACCCAAAACAATAAAGAAAATGGCAATGGGATCATACTTATCAATAATTACCTTAAACGTAAATGGGTTGAATGCCCCAACCAAAAGACAAAGGCTGGCTGAATGGATACAAAAGCAAGACCCATATATATGTTGTCTACAAGAGACCCACCTCAAAATGAGGGACACATACAGACTGAAAGTGAAGGGCTGGAAAAAGACATTCCACACAAAGAGAGACCAAAAGAAAGCAGGAGTAGCAATACTCATAACAGATAAAATAGACTTTAAACACAAATGTTAAATGACACAATAGACCAGTTAGACCTAATATATCTATAGGACATTTCACCCCAAAACAATGAATTTCACCTTTTTCTCAGGCGCACACTGAACCTTCTCCAGGATAGATACCATCCTGGGCCATAAATCTAGTCTTGGTAAATTCAAAAAAATTGAAATCATTCCAAGCATCATTTCTGACCTCAATGCAGTAAGATTAGATCTCAACTACAGGAGAAAAACTATTAAAAACACAAACATATGGAGGCTGAACAACATGCTGCTGAATAACGAAGAAATCATAGAAGAAATCAAAAAAGAAATCAAAATATGCATAGAAATGAATGAAAATGAAAACGCAATAACCCAAAACCTGTGGGACACTGTAAAAGCTATACTAAGGGGATGGTTCATAGTAATACAGGTGTACCTCAAGAAACAAGAAAAAAGTCAACTAAATCAACTCACCTAAATCAACTAGAAAAGGAAGAAATGAAGAACCCCAGGGTTAGTAGAAGGAAAGAAATGTTAAAAATTAGGGCAGAAATAAATGCAAAAGAAACATAGGAGACTATAGCAAAAATCAACAAAGCCAAAAGCTGGTTCTTTGAGAGGGTAAATAAAATTGACAAACCACTAGCCAGACTCATCAAGAAACAAAGGGAGAAAACCAAATCAATAAAATTAGAAATGAAAAGGGAGAGCACAACAAACAACACAGAAATACATAGGATCATAAGAGACTACTATCAGCAATTATATGCCAATAAAATTGACAACTTGGAAGAAATGGACAAATTCTTAGAAAAGTACAACTTTTCAAAACTGAGCCAGGAAGAAATAGAAAATCTTAACAGACCCATCACAAGCATGGAAATTGAAACTGTAATCAGGAATCTTCCAACAAACAAAAGCCCAGGTCCAGATGGCTTCACAGCTGAATTGTACCAAAAATTTAGAGAAGAGCTAACACCTATCCTACTCAAACTCTTCCAGAAAATTGCAGAGGGAAGTAAACTTCCAAACTCATTCTATGAGGCCACCATCACCCTAATCCCAAAACCTGACAAAGATGTCACATAAAAAGAGAACTACAGGCCAATATCACTGATGAACATAGATGCAAAAATCCTTAACAAAATTCTAGCAATCAGAATCCAACAACACATTAAAAAGATCATACATCATGACCAAGTGGGCTTTATCCCAGGGATGCAAGGATTCTTCAATGTCTGCAAATCAATCAATGTAATACACCACATTAACAAACTGAAAAATAAAAATCATATGATTATCTCAATAGATGCAGAGAAAGCCTTTGACAAAATTCAACATCCATTCCTGATAAAAACCCTCCAGAAGACGGGAATAGAAGGAATATTCCTCAACATAATAAAAGCTATATGAAAAACCCACAGCAAACATTATCCTCAATGGTGAAAAACTGAAAGCATTTCCCCTAAAGTCAGGAACAAGACAAGGGTGCCCAATCTCACCACTACTATTCAACATCGCTTTGGAAGTTTTGGCCACAGCAATCAGAGCAGAAAAAGACATAAAAGGAATACAAACTGGAAAAGAAGTAAAACTCTCACACTTTGCAGATGACATGATCCTCTACACAGAAAACCCTAAAGACTCTACCAGAAAACTACTAGAGCTAATCAATGAATATAGTAAAGTTGCAGGATAGAAAATGAACACATAGAAATCTCTTGCATTCCTATACACTAATAATGAGAAAATAGAAAGGGAAATTAAGGAAACTATTCCATTCACCATTGCAACAAAAAGAATAAAATACTTAGGAATATATCTACTTAAAGAAACAAAAGATTTATATATAGAAAACTATAAAACTCTGGTGAAAGAAATCAGATAGGACAATAATAGATGGAGAAATATACCGTGTTCATGGATTGGAAGAATAAATATTGTGAAAATGAATATACTACCCAAAATGATTTATAGATTCAATGCAATCCCTACCAAGCTACCAATGGTTATTTTCACAGAGCTAAAACAAATAATTTCACAATTTTATGGAAATACAAAAAACCTCCAAAGCCAAAGCAATTTTGAGAAAGAAGAATGGAACTGGGGGAATCACCTGCTGGACTTCAGGCTCTACTACATTGCCACAGTCATCAAGACAGTATGGTACTGGCATAAAGAAATATAGATCAATGGAACAAAATGGAAAGCCCAGAGATAAATCCACACAAGTATGGACACCTTATCTTTGACAAAGGAGGCAAGAATATTCAATGGAGAAAAGACAATCTCTTTAACAAGTGGTGCTGGGAAAACTGGTCAACCACTTGTAAAAGAATGAAACTAGAACAATCCTTAACACCATACACAAAAACAAACTCAAAATGGACTAAAAATCTACATGTAAGACCAGCAACTATAAAACTCCTAGAGGAGAACATAGGCAAAACACTCTCTGAGATAAATCACAGCAGGATCTTCCATGACCCACCTCCAAGAATATTAGAAATAAAAGCAAAAATAAACAAATGGGACCTAATTAAAATTAAAAGTTTCTGCACACAAAGGAAACTATAAGCAAGGTGAAAAGAGAGCCTTCAGAATGGGAGAAAATAATAGCAAATGAAGCAACTGACAAAGGATTAATCTCCAAAATATACAAGCAGCTCCTGCAGCTCAATTCAAGAAAAATAAACGACCCAATCAGAAAATGGGACAAAGAACTAAACAGACATTTCTCCGAAGAAGACATCCAAATGGCTAACAAACACATGAAAAGATGCTCAACATCACTCATAAGCAGAGAAATGCAAATCAAAACCACAACGAGGTATCATTTCACACCAGTCAGAATGGCTACTATCCAAAAGGCTACAAGCAATAAATGCTGGAGAGGGTGTGGAGAAAAGGAAACCCTCTTACACTGTTGGTGGGAATGCAAACTAGTACAGCCACTATGGAGAACACTGTGGAGATTCCTTAAAAAACTGGAAATAGAACTGCCATACGACCCAGCAATCCCACTGCTGGGCATACACACCGAGGAAACCAGAATTGAAAGAGACACATGTACTCAAATGTTCATTGCAGCACTGTTTATAATAGCCAGGACATGGAAGCAACCTAGATGTCCATCTGCTGACGAATGGATAAGAAAGCGGTGGTACACATACACAATGGAGTATTGCTGCTGCTGCTGCTAAGTAAGCCATTAAAAAGAATACATTTGAATCAGTTCTAATGAGGTGGATAAAACTGGAGCCCATTATACAGAGTGAAGTAAGCCAGAAAGAAAAACTCCAATACAGTATACTAATGCATATATATGGAATTTAGAAGGATGGTAACGATAATCCTGTATATGAGACAACTGATCTTCAAATGTATAGTCATAAAGTTGTTTCTATTATTTATATTCTTAATGCTTCTATGAATAATTCCCATTTTGAATATTGTTTATTTGCAAGATTTTTCTTGTTGATTATTGTTACCTGATGTTTCCCTTTTTAGAGAAGCTTTTTAAGGCAGTTTTGACTCTGTTGAGCCTATCAATTTTATATTTATTTTTATTGCATTAATACCTGGTATGTATTAGGTGCTTTCTTTTCTTTATGATTATTCTGTTTATCTTGCTAACTTCTTAAATTGGCTGTATATGTGTAGACTCATTGCTTTCCTTTTTATGTAAAGTCTACTACATTTAAGGCCTCAGTGGATAATGTTTTCCATATCCCATAGGTTTTAAGATTTTGTATTTTTGTTATTATTAAAGATTTTTTTTAAAAAATTTATGATTATAATTATTAGAATACCTAAAACTATTTTCTAAATACGTGTAACATTTTTTCTCAATTTTAAATGCAGAATGCAGAGTGGGATTCAATTCAACAATTTAGTCAAAACTCCACTAAGTTTGCATGTAAGCTTCCATGTAACCATGGTACTCTGCGAACTATTTGACTTAATTTGAAATATTACTAAAGATTATCAATTCCATACTAGCTAAGGTCCAGGCTATTTTTGCAGTAATGTATTAACTGGATGTATTTTGAACTGATAATATATTTATATTTTTTAATTAGTTTTAGTGAACTATGGTGACAGATTAGATACTATCTTGGTAACAACTTCAGATCAGAGCTACTGCTTATGTATTTATTAGTTTAATAGAAGAATCAATCAAACATAAAATTATTAATACATTGATATGATTTAAAAAATAAAAATATATAAAGGAAACCATTTTGCCCATTCCCCAGCACATTCTTATTAGCAACTATTTTTGTGTTTTTTCCAATTTTTGGTGGCCAACTTTTATTTCTAAATAACATAGGATGCTTTTCTTTACTAATTTATGAAGTTTAAACATTACCTGTTTAATGTATACTGTAGTACAAGAAAATTTATCTTAATTACACATTTGAACTGTCCTTTTCATTTATATATTTTTATCATTCTCTTAAAAAGCAGAGACGTTACTTTGCCAACAAAGGTCCGTACAGTCAAGGCTATGATTTTTCCAGTGGTCATGTATGGATGTGAGAGTTGGACTGTGAAGAAAACTGATCACTGAAGAATTGATTCTTTTGAACTGTGGTGTTGGAGAAGACTCTTGAGAGTCCCTTGGACTGCAAGGAGATCCAACCAGTCCATTCTAAAGGAGATCAATCCGGGGTGTTCATTGGAGGGACTGATGCTAAAGCTGAAACTCCAATACTTTGGCCACCTCATGCGAAGAGTTGACTCACTGGAAAAGACTCTGATGCTGGGAGGGGTTGGGGGCAGGAGGAGAAGGGGACGACAGAGAATGAGGTGGCTGGATGGCATCACCGACTCGATGGACATGAGTTTGAGTGAACTCTGGGAGCTGGTGATGGACAGGAAGGCCTGGCGTGCTGTGATTCATGGGGTCGCAAAGAGTCGGACACGACTGAGTGACTGAACTGAACTGAAGTTCCATAGAGCAAATATCTGACATAGAATAATAATCTTTTATTTCCTTTTCTATCAACTATAGACAGCATTTCTTGAATTCTCTCTTTGTAAAATGAGACTGTTTTTTTATATTCTGTTCTATAAAGATATTCTCATTCCCACCTCCTAATCTCTGTCAAATAAACTTCTTACAGTGTCACAGCTGGTTCACTTTACATTCTGTTCTTAGATCAAAAATTAAACTTGCTGAAAAAAATTATATATATATATATGTATATATTTATAAATACATACAAACAATATGTTACTGAACAAAAGCGTATACATGGATTCATTTTATATGTGAAAAAGTCAATATAGTATTGTTTGCATTATTTTGATTCCAAAGTCTCTCATCATAGGTCAGTCAAGTAATTCAAAATGATTACATTTCCTTCCTTAAGGTCCTATGCTACTAAAAACATGTTAAGTTCTAATGAAACTGCACAAATCTAATTTACTTTATGAATCTAGTTTCCATTTTGATGTTACTATTTAAATAAGTTAGGTATGAAATGAACATATTGAAACTCTTTTCCCTAGATAAAACATTTTTCACTTTATTGTCTGCCCACTCTCCCTGAAAAAAAGAGCTAATCAAAAAGAAAATATTATTTTATTTATACTGATCACAGTGGGTATTTTTGTCACTTGAATAAAAACTTTTGGATTTCCTAGTTTCTCAATTTTTTGGTAGGCTGACTTGACATTAAGAATTTTGAGTCCACTTCTATTCCATTGAGCTGTAAATACAATATGGCACATTTCTAAATTATATTATTAAGTTTATCTACTTAGACTAGTTACAGGCTGTTTTGATTTCCTATATTTGTTTTTCATCAAAATTGATTCACACAGCTTACAGTTTTGAAATTAACTCCTCAAAGTTCCTTGCTGTGTAAACAAGGATAAGGTAAACATCTTTCATAAAATGCACCTTTTAAGCTGTGTCATATTTGATTTGTTGAATCAGTGTACACTTGTGATCAAGTGATTAAGCTATTTACTGCTCTTGCACAGAAAGCCATTAAATAGATCATAAACACAACATTATGGAGTGGGGGTCTGGATCTCTGAATTCTACTTATCAGTTAATTGTGTGACCTTGAACAAGTCACTTAATCTTTTTTACCTCAACCTCTTTCCATACATAGCAAGGACAGCAATTATCTCTACGGGTCTCTTCACTTGTAAAGCTCTTTGATTTTATTCTACAATTATCTCTGGAATGGATTTAGCATGAGGGAGGAAGGCTGCATTGCAATGGTTATACAAATAATCTCATATGTATTATGGAGTTATTTTAATAAGTCTCTTAGCTTTTGGAGGGGGTTAATTTTCAGAAAAAGTAAATATTTGTTTAAAAAGATATGCACTAAATATTACTTTTAGTGGAAATGTTGTAAAATATTTCCTCCTATAACAGTATTTCTGGCAGCTGCTTATCAATCATTCGTTTCAAACAATCTGTAACTGTGATAGACAAAATTCTACTTTACTAATATTTAAAGAAAAAAATAGTAAAAGAATCTATTTCATTATAAATTTGTTTTACTTTCTCTAATTTTCTACATATAATTTCTTAATATAACAACTTATCCATATATTTATGTACATATTTATGGAGTGCATTTACAAGGACAAAAGTAAACTTTGATATGTAAATATTTTCATACAATAGAAAAAAAAAGAGTCACAATTCCTGAGGTCTTGCTCTTATTTGACTGCTCTTGACTTGCTGGGTGGCCTCAAGGCAAGCTGATCAAGTTACTATTTTGTAAAGCTTGCCAAACATTGTCAAGGATTTGGAGAATGTAATGAAATCACAAGTGTAAAATGCTCTACAAATAGAAAGGTCAAAGGCCAACATATGTGAAACACATTTTCATCCCTAATGAGCAGTTGGACACTTAGTAGGGAATGCTAAAACATTTAATTTTCAAGAGCCGCTTCATTTTGGAGCAGCATAGAGAATTAGCATTATTTACTGAGTAAGGTTGTCTTATCAGTATTTGAAATATCAGTATTTATTTGTATGCTTTAGCGAAAATAGCATTCATGTTAATATTAATGCTGCTTCTGCTGTTGCTAAGTCGCTTCAGTCGTGTCCGACTCTGTGCGATCCCATAGACGATAGCCCACCAGGCTCCCCCGTCCCTGGGATTCTCCAGGCAAGAACTAATAGCTAATAATAAAGGATATTAATGATGTGTTAGAAAAAGCAGAGGCTGAAGAGTTTGATAGACTAAGTTCAAGTTACAAGGTTACTACTTATTGACTCTGAGGGTCAAATTTCCCTGCCCTTCTTATCCATTTGACTGTGTCGCGAAGTTGTTTTAAAATAATTTTCTAAGAGGAAACATGGCCTTGCCAGCACCTCAGCTCAGGACAGACTGAGAAGGAGTTCTCTTCTGGCACAAGTCGTCATTAGCCTCTGAACCTTCTCAAAAGGATCTTCATTCTTCTTCCACAGTGGCTGCAGCATGTCTGTGCCTGTGAATCTCTTCTCAATTGGCAAGCTACAACTTTGGAGAGTAAGGCATTTGCCAGAGTTAAATCTTGCGCTTAGCATAGCCCAATATTTACCTAAAGTCCAGTTTATTTCAGTTTGCCTATTCTAAAATATTCCCCTTAGGCGACAACATTGCCTTCTACTGCATTTCTTTCTCTCACCCTCAATCTTTGTCTCAAAATGTACCTACGAATGAATTGCACTTGTACATAAACTGTCCATCTTAAATTGATGCTTTTAGATAGGAGCATGAGCAATGCGAGGATACCTAGCCTAAAAGGATGCAAGTTGATCTCTACACCCCACCCCAGACATGGCCAGGAGAGCTCACAGGTACACTGTAAAACTAACCATTGAGACTTTTCCAATTCTTGGACATGTGCCCCAGGCCCACAGCGGATAGGAACTAACCACCAGAGGGCTTCCCCAACTCCACCCCATGTGCCTTTGGTGCAGAGCTGTGTCTTCCAAGTAACCTCAGGCAGCCAGGAGCCCATTAACAGTTCATAAATATTCTACATATCTGATTATAACAGACTGAATTATGGGAAAGACATACACTTGAGTCTGTTGTCATGTAACGTGCAACTGTCAATCAGAACTCTCAGTCCACGCCCTCTTAGATGACTATGTAAAAGCCCTGATTTGCAAGGGCCCAGATATGCCCCCTTCTCTGATTGGCCTTGAGCGTATAGCTATTTGCATTCCCTCTCCTGATTGGTGGTGGATAAAAGCCCTATTTTACACAGGGCAGAACTGAGAGGTATAAAAAGGGAAGCGGATAGGCCCCCTGTGCGCTCGTTTGGAGGCGGCCCACTCCTAGGTCTGGGAGTGTACTATCCTGTGTTTTTAATAAAAGTTCTGTCTGCTTGTGCTGTTACTGAGCTGTAACTAGTCTGCTGTTTAAAATCCTTGCTGCAAGACCAGAGCCAAGAAATCCTGCTTGCTTGAGCTGTAATTAGTCCATCATTCCAAATCTTTGGTATGATGAGATTAGAATCGTGGGAGAGAAATAAACTGACCTGACAGTACTAATGTTATAAATAAACATAACACAGAATCTATCAGAAAAGCAACACAAAACAAAAGGCTTATTAAACTTTTACTTACATAAAATGATTTGCTAAATGTGTAATCTAACACTGTAAAGATTTTGATGAAGATTTTAGAGAAATTTTTTCTATTGATTTCTTGGCCTGTAAGCTATTGAATTTCTTCACGGAATAAGCTTTCCATTTAGAAATATGATTTGCAATGGATGCAATTTTCCTCTTCATGAATTTTTACACAAATGTGTGAATCCCCAAAATTGAATAGGTGAAGATTATCATAGCATGTATTTTATTGCAAAACCCATATCATTTTTCCCTCACTCTAATTTTTCTTTTTTTTCACATACCTTTCTTGTATATTGTATCACTTTATAATTTTTTAATGTTTCTTAAGTAAGTAATCTGATATCCTTCTGAAAAAGAATAGGGTATAAATCAATCAGTTAATTAATTATATATTAATTATATACTATATTAAAGGAGCCAATACATTTTACAAATCAATGCATATAAGGCCAGTTCTGTGTTGAACTAACTCTAAAACACATAACAATAACGAAGTAACCCATTGCCAGTGGGAGTGAAAAGGGTTTCTCTCTTGGCTCTTCTCAGCATTTGATGAGAGCAAACTAAATCCCGGGGGCAAGTGAACTGGTTGAGGAATGCTGTATAGGTCAGCCTTAAGGGACAAAATCTAGAGTGAAGAGCTAGGAGTAGACCTAGAAGGTCAAATCAAAGCTATGTAGGACAGAGATAGTTTGAGACAAAAAGACAGGTCATTATTCATGCTTCCCTTTTAAAGAGCCTATCTAACATGTCACATCTCAGAGCATCTTTGGGATGATATCAGAATTTTATTAATGTTACAATTCTCTGTTAGCTGTATACAGTATGCTGAGGAACATTTCACTTAAACAGCAAATATTTCATTTGGAGATCAACTTATTAACCTACCACCACATGGAATAATAAGTTTACCTGGCTGGATTTGATCAGTCACTTTCTAAATGCAAAACCAACTGAATGCAGTCACTGTTCTCAAACATCTTACCTAATGAAAGAGATACATAAACTAGTAATGTCACAAGAATGCAATATTGTAATTCATCTATTAGTTGTAAGCCTCCTCAAATATAAACTCTTCAATATTAGGTATGTCACAGTATTATTTAAAAAATATTTACAATGTGACTTGCATTCAAACACAAAATGAACATATGTCAATGTATTATTTGTCAGATTGATAAGAGAAAAGGCAGGATGATGAAGTTAGTTCAAATGAGAACTGGAGAGAATGAGTATATATGGACCTGAAAAAAAGAATGCAGTTATAAGACGCACAGGTCAAATTTAAAATAAATTATTCTCCTACAGGACATTAATGGCACAGAGTTAAAGATTTATCTTTACCACAACACAAATTATTTTCATTTCTATAGGTAAACAACTACACATTAACGTGAAACTCCATAGAGTCTGGTTTCTAATGAAGTGTAAGTAAGAAGTTGAAGGTACTTTCCTATATCAGTTCAGTTCAGTTCAGTTCAGTCGCTCAGTCGTGTCCGACTCTCCGCGACCCCATGAATCACAGCACGCCAGGCCTCCCTGTCCATCACCAACTCCCGGAGTTCACTCAAACTCATGTCCACAGAGTCGGTGATGCCATCCAGCCATCTCATTCTCGGTCGTCCCCTTCTCCTCCCGCCCCCAACCTTTCCCAGCATCAGAGTCGTTTCCAGTGAGTCAACTCGTCGCATGAGGTGGCCAAAGTATTGCAGCCAGGTTTCAGCAGTATGTAAACCGTGAACTCCCAGATGTGCAAGCAGGTTTTAGAAAAGGCAGAGGCACCAGAGATCAAATTGCCAACATCCGCTGGATCATGGAGAAAGCAAGAGAGTTTCAGAAAAACATCTATTTCTGCTTCATTGACTATTCCAAAGCCTTTGACTGTGTGGATCACAATAAACTGTGGAACATTCTGAAGGAGATGGGAATCCCAGACCACCTGACCTGCCTCTTGAGAAACCTGTATGCAGGTCAGGAAGCAACAGTTAGAACTGGACATGGAACAACAGACTGGTTCCAAATAGGAAAAGGTGTACGTCAAGGTTGTATATTGTCACCTTGCTTATTTAACTTATATGCAGAGTACATCATGAGGAATGCTGGGCTGGAAGAAGCACAAGCTGGAATCAAGATTGCTGGGAGAAATATCTATAACCTCAGATATGCAGATGACACTTTCCTATATAGAGCTAGATAATTTTTTTCCATGTGGATATATTTTTTTCTGTAACTGAAACTATATGTGACTGGATATGGATGCAGCTTGTGAATATGTGTAGCAGGTACATAAACACAAATAGGCCTCCTGGTTGCATGTAGTCAGAGTAATGTGTTAGTGGTTTATGAACAACTACTTTAGCAACTTTAAAATAGTAGACATGCATTGAGTAAAACTGATTTGAAAGTGAAAGTGAAGTCGCTCAGTCGTGTCCGACTTTTTGCGACCCCATGGACTGTAGCCTACCAGGCTCCTCCATCCGTGGGATTCTCCAATCAAGAATACTGGAGGGGGTTGCCATTTCCTTCTCCAGGAGATCTTCCCAACCCAAGGATCGAACCTGGGTCTCCTGCATTGCAGGCAGACTCTTTACCATCTGAGCCACCAGGAAAACTTTTGTGTGTGTGTATATATATATATATATATATATTCCCCCCCCCAGGTGCTTATCAGTTCAGTTCAGTTCAGTCGCTCAGTCGTGTCCGACTCTCCGGGACCCCATGAATCACAGCACGCCAGGCCTCCCTGTCCATCACCAACTCCCGGAGTTCACTCAAACTCATGTCCAATGAGTCGATGATGCCATCCAGCCATGTCATTCTCTGTCGTCCCCTTCTCCTCCCGCCCCCAATCCCTCCCAGCATCAGACTCTTTTCCAGTGAGTCAACTCATCGCAGGAGGTGCTTATACACAGGATCAAATCGTCAAATAAGGCTCATGAATCAGAGATGTCACCCGGAATAAAATCTACTAATGATTTAAAAATAAAAACATGTAGGTAATCCAGAGGAAAAGATAAAGAAGATAAATGTTAAATACCTGAGACATCCCAACTGTTTCTCCAAACAAGGGTTACCAGTTAAAATATGAAATATTAAATAGTCGACACACAAACTCAGGTTTTAGCATGAGTAGCTCCCAAATATTGCAAGGGATATACTTTCAAATTTCTCCAATTCAAATTTAACTGGGCATCTGAATTTGTACTTGCTAAATCTAGCAACTCTACTGTATCCTTTCTTTCAGTATTGGACACCCTCTCTCACCCAGAATAACAGATAAGGTTTCTGAAGCTTTTGTGGTTTTGCCTAACACAGCAGGAGGCATTTAAGTTAAAAAACATCTCTATTTTATACCCATAGAGTTGTATGACTTACATGATATTCTCCACGGAACCATTCCTCATAAATCCAGTGATTGCAATTTTATTTACTATAAGTAATCCTTTAGCCAGGGAGGTCGTGCTAAGGGGTCCTATAGATAAGGCCTGTTCCTCCTAGTAAATATCATTAGTCTATTTACCCACAGGTCTAGTTGACAAGGAGATTAGGCCAGGTCACCTGTCCTCTGTTTTTCTTTTCCTCTGGGGCTGAATGCTGGTAAAGGGAATAAATGGATCTCAGGTCAGACACTTTAATTGCTTGCTTGCCAAGTACATTCCTGAATTTAAGGAAAAACATATATCGATTTATGTCAGAGTAATATTAACAGCCGATAAAACTGTAAAACTTCCATTTTTCTGTTAGTCACTTAACATCCTTCAACTGGGGAATTGTTCTTTTTTAATATAACCATAAACTTGACCCTTAATAAAAATTTTGTTGTACTCCATATATAAAATTTTTAGTATTGAGTAAAGAAGTTAGAGTAGCTATCTTAGAGGAAACAGTGAACCGCAGTCTGTTAGTTCCATCAGAAAGACCTTCTATTTCTCCAAAATTGTGTTTAATCAAATATACGACATCTAGTAAGTATCTCAAAAGAAGTATGACAGAAATAAGAAAAAAAAGGGACAATTTGATGACTAGCAGCCATGGAGACCGATGTATTATCCTCAAACCAGTGAATATAGATGTAATAGATTCTGAAAACTTTGTCAGAGTGAAAATCCTCGCTTAGCATAGGCTATATAATTTTTGTGAACAGTAAAACAAAAGAGTCTGTCACGTGCACAATTAGAATGGTAATGATTCAGTCAGTAACTTCAAAATACTTTAAACAAATGCACAATTGCATGGCTTGCATTAGAGGACCTAAAATCTCCTCCTCAAAATGTCCTTTCTTTTTCCCTTTCCATGTTCAATAAACAGTGGGGAAAGGTGATGACTACAGACTTTCTGAAGGGAAAACTGAACAGTAATGTCACAAGCAGCTAACATATTTTCCTTGCAGATGTGAAAAATGGATGGCTTACCCTCACATCTTAAAAATTGTAACATAATATTTTATAAATTAGTAAGAAATGAGCAGTTACATTTGAATAAAATCATGGTGGAAGAACATCTTTCCCCTTTCTATATGGACACAAAACAAACTATGTCAAAAGAATTTGGAAATATGAAAACTCTCCTCTCCGATCCATCCCTAAAAGTGCTCTCTGATTAGAATTAAACAAGAAAGGACAATAGTCTGAAATTGGAGAGAGAGAAAGAAATGTTTTCTTTTTACCTTTTGTTTGGGAACTTCTCATTAGCATGTATGATCAAATTTAATATACTGATGAACTGATGTCCCCACAGCAAAAATTGAAGAGTATTTAATAAAATACTTGATAAAGCATTGATAAATTTTTTAACAAAATGCCAGCATCTAGAAAGTACTAAAAAATATTGAAAGGCATAGTTAAATATTTAGATATATCCAAGTCTATGGATTGTTGTCATAATTTATTTTTCATAAGGCATACTTTTAACTTAGAAAATCACTGACTTGAATATAAACTAGTAAAAGAAAATATAATAACAAAATTAAACTTTTCACAACTATCTTGACAACTCTGAATCTCTTATGTTTCATATGTAAGACAGATTATCATAGATAAACCAGCATTTTGCCCAATTTCTACAACTTCTACCAACATGGAGAGAGAGGGAAGATGGGCTAAGACCTGATAGTCTTGCCTGTCTTATAATTTTTGCATTTTTCTCTATGAAAATAAAATAATGAATTTCATTTTTAAAAACTTCAGTAAGCACATTCTATTGCATATTATGGTTTTCTTTGATATATTTTAAATTATATAAGTAATTTTATTTTTCTTTTGCTTTGGTATAAACTGGTAAAATAAATCTTCATATTTATGTAACTTCTACTAGTTTTGAATGTGTTCTCATAATTAAACACATTTTCATCTTACAAGAAGTTTCTGTGGAAAAAAAATATTTTGTGATGTCATAGGTGAAGAAATTCGGTATTAGGTCATTATTAGTCCAAGGTAACATTCAGAAAACAAAGATCATGGCATCTGGTCCCATCACTTCATGGGAAATAGATGGAAAAACAGTGGAAACAGTGTCAGACTTTATTTTTGGGGGCTCCAAAATCACTGCAGATGCTGATTGCAGCCAGGAAATTAAAAGACGCTTGCTCCTTGGAAGGAAAGTTATGACCAACCTTGATAGTATATTAAAAAGCAGAGACATTACTTTGCCAACCAAGGTCCGTCTAGTCAAGGCAATGGTTTTTCACGGGGTCATGTATGGATGTGAGAGTTGGTCTGTGAAGAAAGCTGATCGCCAAAGAATCGATGTTTTTGAACTTTGGTGCTGGAGAAGACTCTTGAGAGTCCCTTGGACTGCAAGGAGATCCAACCAGTCCATTCTAAAGGAGATCAATCCTGGATGTTCATTGGAGGGACTGATGCTAAAGCTGAAACTGCAATACTTTGGCCACCTCATGCGACGAGTTGACTCACTGGAAAAGACTCTGATGCTGGGAAAGGTTGGGGGCGGGAGGAGAAGGGGACGACCGAGAATGAGATGGCTGGATGGCATCACCAACTCTGTGGACATGAGTTTGAGTGAACTCCGGGAGTTGGTGATGGACAGGAAGGCCTGGCGTGCTGTGATTCATGGGGTCCCGGAGAGTCGGACACGACTGAGCGACTGAACTGAACTGAACTGAATACTGTTAATGAGTAGGTCCAGAACTAAGTTTCAGGACTCTGGACATATTGTTCAGTGTTCTTTCCACGATAGGGAACTTTATTTTTCAGAGCCGATAGATTTTTAACAGTCAGTGATTACTATCCAATGAGTGTCCCTTCTCTTTAACAATCCTGACTTGAAAAAAAAAAAAAAGCAATATGTAAAATAAATCACTTGAACCTTTCTATCAATTTCTCTCTTTGTACCATTTTACAGGTAGAAAAAATTGCAAGGAATTAAATGTCCTCAGTATTTTAGTATTCTTACTTCCTTTAAATACATCCATCCTTACCCAAATAGCCATGCTTCCTTTTTCTTAGTCTATATAATTTCTGTTCAGTGCATATGACTGCTAAATCAGAAGCTGTAAAAGAACTAGGTTTTTACTCTATTTGCTAATTAGTTAGCCAGCCAGAATGCTACAGATACACACACACACACACACACACACACATACAAGATATAAACATATACCCTGGAGAGAGAGAAAAAGCCCTCTAGATTTACTATTCTGGAATATAAGCAAATGTCTCTGGGGAAGAAGACAAAAAGAGATTTATTTTTACAACCATGGACATCTCCATGCATATATCTTTAAATATTTCCAGAGGGAAACATTCCCTCTAGCTTCCAAGGCTGCTTGTCCAACTTATCTTCTGCTCAGACTTGACCTGTATACAAAGCTGAGAAATCCACGGAGAATTTTCTTCCAGTAGTGATTTTTTATAAACATATATTCATTATTTATATAGATGGGTAAATGGATGGATGGCTAGATGGATGAATGGACAGACAGAAAGAAGAGAACAGATTTCAATAGACAAGAGGAGAAATTCTCAAGTTCCAGAAACAAAAGATTCTGAAACCTGTTATCTAGAAACATCTTCAGAGTCTAGAACTGGACTTTGATGGACAGGAAATACAGCAGTAGACTTCCAACAAAAACATAATTTTGAGGGAGAATGAACAAGTTTAACTAAAAGGTTTATTAGCACAATAAGTAATGGAAAAATATAATAGTTTTAAAATCATATGTTTTAATTTTTAAGGCATAAAACTTAAAGATGAACCATATGGAAGGAGCAAGTATGGTGGCTAAAATCCTATTAAAATTTGTATTAAAAAATAGCCATGAACATAGCTTTTACATGTAATTTGGTGCTTCCTGGTAACTCTAAGTGTGCATACACACATACACACACACACACACACACACACACACACGCGCGTGTATAATGTTGTTGTTCGGTCACCCAGTCATATCAGACTCTGCTACCCCATGGACTGCAGTATATCAGGTCTTCCTGTCGCTCAGCATCTCCCAGAGTTTGCCCGAGTTCATGTTCATTGCATCGGTGATGACCTTCAGCCATCTCATCCTCTGATGCCCTCTTCTGTGCTCGATCTTTCCCAGCATCAGGGTCTTTTCCAACAAGTTAGCAGTTTGCATCAGATGCCCAAAATACTGGAGCTTTAGCATCAGCCCTTCCAGGGAATGTTCAGGGTTGATATCCCTTAAGATTGACTAGTTTGATCTCCTTGCTATCCAAGGTACTTTCAGGAGTCTTCTCCAGTACCACCATTCAAAAGCATCAATTCTATGGTGTTCCCCCTTCTTTGTGGTCCAGCTCCCACAACTCAACATGACCAGTGGGAAGACCACAGCCTTGACTACATGAACCTTTTTCAGCAGAGTAATATCTCTGCTTTTCAACACACTGTGTAGCTTTGTCCTTGCTTTCCCAGCAAGAAGCAATCTTCTGATTTCATGGCTGCAGTCACCGTCCACAGTGATTTAGGAGTCCAAGAAGAGGAAATCTGTCATTACTTCTACTTTTCCCCCTATATTTGCTGCAGGAATTGGGCTGGATGTCATGATCTTAGATTTTTTAAAAATATTTAGTCTTAAGTACGCTGTTTCACCTCATGGCAAAAAGTTGGGGAAACAGTGTCAGACTTTATTTTTTTGGGTTCCAAAATCACTGCTGATGGTGATTACAGCCATGAAATTAAAAGACGCTTACTCCTTGGAAGGAAAGTTATGACCAACCTAGACAGCATATTTAAAAGCATAGACATTACTTTGCCAACAAAGGTCCATCTAGTTAAGGCTATGGTTTTTCCAGTTGTCATGTATGGATGTGAGCATTGGACTACAAAGAAAGCTGAGTGCTGAAGAATTGATGCTTTTGAACTGTGGTGCTGGAGAAGACTCGTGAGAGTCCCTTGGACTGCAAAGAGATCCAACCAGTCCATCCTAAAGGAGATCAGTCCTGGTTGTTCATGGGAAGGACTGATGTTGAAGCTGAAACTCCAGTACTTTGGCCACCTGATGGGAAGAATTGACTCACTGGAAAAGACCCTGATGCTGGGAAAGATTGAGGGCAGGAGGAGAAGGGGACAACAGAGGATGAGATGGATGGATGGCATCACCGACACAATGGACATGGGTTTGAGTGGACTTGAAGAGTTGGTGATGGACAGGGAGGCCTGGCGTGCTGCAGTCCATGTGGTCGCAATGAGTCAGTCACGACTGAGCAACTGGACTGAGCTGAAACGAAATGCTTATCTTTGGGGAATATGGGTGAATGGTTAATGAGAATTATTTTTATTATTTTTGTAAATTTCCTGTACATCTGAAATTATTTCAAAATAATGTTTAAAGAATCTTTACCACAAAATGCCATATTTTCTCATTTTGTGGCAGGATTATTTTCACTTTCTATGTGCCTTTAAGAATATATGAGATATGGAGAAGTTTGAAACCAGCATTCTGAAACTGGCACTTAAATCAGCAAGTACTTCAAAATATTATGGACATTACATGTTTTCTAAGTTTATCATAATTTGCCTGCAGGAACTGGGAGTACACAATTTCTGGACTGTCAAAGTCTGTATTCAGGCAGAAGCATCAGTGAAGCCTAGAGGCAAACTAGAAAGAGAAAGAAAAAATCACATATAAGTTTCCCTATATTCAAATTTAGCATTTGAAATGTTTTGGTTTCAAAAGTAAATGACCAAAGAGGGGTTGGACTAACAGAAGTAAAATACTTAAGGAGTTAGGGAAGTGATGGAACCCTTCCATGAAGATTAGAAGTTAAAACGATCAATTGAGATAATGAAATACAGTGTGTGTTCTTTGATGTGTGTAGAAAAAGAATTGTGTTCAGGCAAGTTTAAAGAACCCATGAATTGTAAAAATCAATCAAAATGCCTATAGGACATGGAAAACAGCTATCAGTTGAAGCCAGCTTAGTACAGCTATTATTTAAAATAAAGCTGTATCTAGCAAATACACACACATCTACTGAACTCAGTAAAGAAAAAATGTCAGTTCAGTTTAAAAAAAGAAAAAAGCTATTTCCTGCAATATTGTCATCTAGACACAACAACTAATTGAGTGATGAATAATCCAAAGTTATATAGTCAAAACTCTTTTTGTAAGAGTGATTATTAATGCATGTAACCTGGTACTAAATTAAAACCAAAACCAACAGATAGTCAAAAGTTGTAAACTTCTAGTATAAGATAAATGTAAGTTATGCATCTTTTAAATAACTGGGGATACAATGTACAACATGGCAAATACGCAATATAACTAACACTGCTGAATATTATATATGAAAATTGTTGAGAGTAAATCCTGAGTTTTCATCACAAGGGAGCAAATTTTTCTACTGTTTTATATCTATATGAGATGATGGATGCTCACTAAACTTACTGTGGCAAACATTTAATGATGTATGTAAGTCAACTCATCATGCTTTATACCTTAAAATTATACAGTGTTATATGTCAATTATATATTAATAAAACAAAAAGAAAAACAAGCATACTGCTGCCTTTAGAACAGGTTTTCTTTTTTTTTTAATATTCTTTTTTAAAATTTATTTACTTTAATTGGAGGCTAATTAATTTACATTATTGTATTGGTTTTGCCATACAGTGACATGAATCCGCCCCGGGTGTACATGTGTTCCCCATCTTGAACCCTCCCCCACCTCCCTCCCCCTCCCATCCCTCTGGTTCATCCCAGTGCACCAGCCCCGAGCATCTTGTATCATGCATCGAACTTGGACTGGCGATTCATTTCACATATGATAATATACATGGTTAAATGCCATTCTCCCAAATCATCTCACCCTCGCCCTCTCCCACAGAGTCCCAAAGACTGTTCTATACATCTGTGTCTCTTTTGCTTCTCGTATACAGGGTTAGGGGCAGGAGGAGAAGGGGATGACAGAGAATGAGCTGGCTGGATGGCATCACCGACTCGATGGACATGAGTTTGAGTGAACTCCGGGAGTTGGTGATGGACAGGGAGGCCTGGCGTGCTGCGATTCATGGGGTCGCGAAGAGTCGGACATGACTGAGAGACTGAACTGAACTGAACTGATACAGGGTTATCGTTATCATCTTTCTAAATTCCATATATGTGCGTTAGTATACTGTATTGGTGTTTTTCTTTCTGGCTTACTTCGCTCTGTATAATAGGCTCCAGTTTCATCCACTGCATTAGAACTGGTTCAAATGCATTCTTTTTAATGGCTGAGTAATACTCCATTGTGTATATGTACCACCGCTTTCTTATCCATTCGTCAGCAGATGGACATCTAGGTTGCTTCCATGTCCTGGCTATTATAAACAGTGCTGCGATGAACATTGGAGTACATGTGTCTCTTTCAATTCTGGTTTTCTTGGTGTGTATACCCAGCAATGGGATTGCTGGGTTGTATGGCAGTTCTATTTCCAGTTTTTTAAGGAGTCTCCACACTGTTCTCCATAGTGGCTGTACTAGTTCGCGTTCCCACCAACAGTGTAAGAAGGTTCCCTTTTCTCCACACCCTCTCCAGCATTTATTGCTTGTAGCCTTTTGGATAGCAGCCATTCTGACTGGTGTGAAATGGTACCTCATTGTGGTTTTGATTTGCATTTCTCTGCTTATGAGTGATGTTGAGCATCTTTTCATGTGTTTGTTAGCCATCTGGATGTCTTCTTCGGAGAAATGTCTATTTAGTTCTTTGCCCCATTTTCTGATTGGGCTGTTTATTTTTCTGGAATTGACCAGTTTTCTTAATTGGGAGCTCAGCAGTAAAGAACTTGCCTGTCAGTACAGGAGACATAAGAGATGTGGGTTCGATCTCTGGGCTGGCAAGATTCCCTGGAGGAGGGCATGGCAACCCACTCTAGTGTTCTTGCCTGGAGAATCCCATGGACAGAGGAGCACAGTAGGCTACAGTCCATAGGGTCACAAAGAGTATGACATGCCTGGAGTGACGTAGCACATACGCACATATGTCAACTATATCTTAATAAATCAGAAAGAAAAACAAGCATGCTGCTGCCTTTACAACTTGTTTTCTTAATTGGGAAGGTAGACATATTAACAAATACATACTATTTAGCGTCAAGTCTGAAAGCTAGAGATATTTAAGGTATAGCTGTAGAACATAAGAGGGAATGGCCAACAATACCTTGGATGTGACAGAAGACCTCTGTGACATAACACTTCTAAGCAGGTCCCCTGGTTTTGCTCAGTCATGGAACTTAATCAGCCATCAAGAGAATCTCTAGTATGCTCTTCTCCAGTGTATAACAGTTTTAAGTTTCAAATCTATTTGGATAATTTATCAGGTCGACAAAATATGTATTTCAAATATTTAATCAAACTTCTTTATCTGAAACGTATGTTTACATGGAGGACAAACATGATTTCAAATAACTTCTTGTACCATCCATCATCCTGTACCACTGACTGAGGTAGAGTTTGAAGGCTATTCACCAGCTGCTGAAGCTCTGGGTATTTCCTGGGAACTGTTTCAGGGGACACAAAATATACTAAAGCCAAAGAATGGAAGCCCTCCTTGGCTAAGGTTGAAGGAAGAAGGTGTCAGAAAGAATTAAGTGTTAAATGTATAAGACAATGTGACTTACTCAGTTCTACAGTTAGTAATAACATCAAACCTTACCTTTCTGATCAAAATAAAACCAAATCTGATCTCCTCTAACGTGTCAGTCAGTCAGTCAGTCAGTCAGTTCAGTCGCTCAGTCGTGTCCAACTCTCTGCGACCCCTTGAATCACAGCACGCCAGGCCTCCCTGTCCATCACCAACTCCCGGTGTTCACTCAAACTCATGTCCACAGAGTCGGTGATGCCATCCAGCCATCTCATTCTCTGTCATCCCCTTCTCCACCCGACCCCAACCTTTCCCAGCACCAGAGTCTTTTCCAATGAGTCAACTCGTCGCATGAGGTGGCCGAAGTATTGCAGTCTCAGCTTTAGCATCAGTCCCTCCAATGAACACCCAGGACTGATCTCCTTTAGAATGGACTGTGGATCTCCTTGTAGTCCAAGGGACTCTCAAGAGTCTTCTCCAGCACCACAGTTCAAAAGCATAAATTCTTCGGCGGTTAGCCTTGTTCACAGCCCAACTCTCACATCCATACATGACCACGGGAAAAACCATAGCCTTGACTAGATGGACCTTTGTTGGCAAAGTAATGTCTCTGCTTTTTAATATACTATCTAGGTTGGTCATAACTTTCCTTCCAAGGAGCAAGCGTCTTTTAATTTCATGGCTGCAATCAGCATCCGCAGTGATTTTGGAGCCCCAAAAATAAAGCCTGACACTGTTTCCACTGTTTTTCCATCTATTTCCCATGAAGTGATGGGACCAGATGCCATGATCTTTGTTTTTTGAATGTTGAACTTCAATCCAACCTTTTCACTCTCCTCTTTCACTTGGATGCACTCCTAAAAACTTTTAATCAATGGTTATCTCTGATTTCCAAGACTCCTGTGCTAATTATGGTCTATGTTGCCCCTTAGTGAGTTAATCATATATGTCTTATGAAGTCTAATACAGCAAAACATTGAAGTTTACTTTTGCTGCTGCTGCTGCTAAGTCACTTCAGTCGTGTCCGACTCTGTGTGACCCCATAGACAGAAGCCCACCAGGCTCCCCCTTCCCTGGGATCCTCCAGGCAAGAACACTGGAGTGGGTTGCCATTTCCTTCTCCAATGTGTGAAAGTGAAAAGTGAAAGTGAAGTCGCTCAGTCGTGTCCGACCCTTAGCGACCCCACGGACTGCAGCCTACCAGGCTCCTCCATCCATGGGATTTTCTACGCAAGAGTACTGGAGTGGCTTGCCATTGCCTTCTCCGGAAGTTTACTTTTAAAACAGCATTATTTGTGGGCATCCCTGGTGATTCAGTGCTTAGGAATTAGTCTGCCAATGCAGGGCACACACCCACATGAGTTCCATCTCTGGTCCGGGAAGATCCTACATGCAGTGAGGCAGCAAAGATCGTGTTCCAGATCTACTGGAACCTGGGTGCCCAGGACCTTGTGCTCCACAACAGAAGAAGCCACCACAGTGAGAAGCCTGTGCATCGCAACTGAAAAGTAGACACCAGTTGCCATAACTAGAGAAAGCCCACACACAGCAGTGAAGACCCAGCACAGCCAAAAATAAGCAAATAAATATTTAAAGCAGTATGAATTTGTAACTTCAAATATTCGTGTCAAGTCCCTCCAACTTGATATAATATTAAGCTCCAAAAGAGTAGAAATGGTAGTTTCAATGTCTTCTTTTCCTATATAATCCTACAGATTATGTTTTTCAGTTCAGTTCAGTTCAGTTGCTCAGTCGTGTCTGACTCTTTGCGACCCCATGAATCGCAGCACACCAGGCCTCCCTGTCCATCACCAACTCCCGGAGTCTACACAAACTCATGCCCATCGAGTGGGTGATGTCATCCAGCCATCTCATCCTCTGTCGTCCCCTTCTCCTCCTGCCCCCAATCCCTCCCAGCATCAGGGACTTTTCCAGTGAGTCAACTCTTCACATGAGGTGGTCAGAGTATTGGAGTTTCAGCTTCAACATCAGTTCTTCCAATGAACACCTAGGATTGGTCACCTTTAGAATGAACTGGTTGGACCTCCTTTCAGTCCAAGGCACTCTCGAGAGTCTTCTCCAACACCACAGTTCAAAAGTGTCAGTTCTTTGTCGATCAGCTTTCTTCACCGTCCAACTCTCACATCCATACATGACCACGGGAAGAACCATAGCCTTGACTAGACAGACCTTTGTTGGCAAAGTAATGTCTCTGCTTTTTAATATACTATCTAGGTTGGTCATAACTTTCTTTCCAAGGAGTAAGTGTCTTTTAATTTCATGGCTGTAGTCACCATCTGCAGTGATTTTGGAGCCCAAAAAAATAGTCTGACACTGTTTCCACTGTTTCCCCATCTATTTCCCATGAAGTGATGGGACCAGATTCCATGATCTTAGTTTTCTGAAAGTTGAGCTTTAAGCCAACTTTTTCACTCTCCTCTTTCACTTTCATCAAGAGGCTTTTGAGTTCCTCTTCACTTTCTGCCATAAGGGTGGTGTCATCTGCATATCTGAGGTTATTGATATTTCTCCTGGCAATCTTGATTCCAGCTTGTGCTTCTTCCAGCCCAGCGTTCCTCATGATGTACTCTGCATATAAGTTAAATAAGCAGGATGACAATATACAGCCTTGAAGTACTCCTTTTACTATTTGGAACCAGTCTGTTGTTCCATGTCCAGTTCTAGCTGTTGCTTCCTGACCTGCATACAGGTTTCTCAAGAGGCAGGTCAGGTATTCCCTTCTCTTTCAGAATGTTCCACAGTTTATTGTGATCCACACAGTCAAAGGCTTTGGCATAATCAATAAAACAGAAATAGATGTTTTTCTGGAACTCTCTTGCTTTTCCTATGATCCAGCAGATGTTGGCAATTTGATCTCTGGTTCCTCTACCTTTTCTAAAACCAGCTTGAACATCTGGAATGTTAAACAAATGTTTACTGATCGGTTAGTTTAAACAAAATACTCAATTAAAAGTGACAAGGATCCATACTACATGAATGGCCATGGCAAAATAAAGTAGGGATTCTGTTTTAGAAAAATATACAAAGTAGGATCATCCACACCTGATGACTGACTGCTAAACAAAGAACTGAGGGCTAAAAGATGGCTGAAAGTGCTCAATGTAGCTTAAGTAACTGGACAAAGAAGGTCATATTTAATACAAAAAGGGAATATAGGAAGAGGATGTTTTGTGGACAAGATAGACATCATTTTCTCATATGTAGGAAAAGCCAGGCATAGTCAAACCAGCTGGGAGAAATATCAATAACCTCAGATATGTAGATGACACTACCCTTATGGCAGAAAGTGAAGAGGAACTCTAAAGCCTCTTGATGAAAGTGAAAGAGGAGAGTGAAAAGGTTGACTTGAAGCTCAACATTCAGAAAACAAAGATCATGGCATCTAGTCCCATCACTTCATGGGAAATAGATGGAAAAACAGTGGAAACAGTGTCAGGCTTTATTTTTTTGGGCTCCAAAATCACTGCAGATGCTGATTGCAGCCATGAAATTAAAAGACGCTTGCTCCTTGGAAGGAAAGTTATGACCAACCTTGATAGTATACTAAAAAGCAGAGACATTACTTTGCCAACCAAGGTTCGTCTAGTCAAGGCAATGGTTTTTCCCGTGGTCACATATGGATGTGAGAGCTGGACTGTGAAGAAAGCTGATCGCCAAAGAATCGATACTTTTGAAATGTGGTGTTGGAGAAGACTCTTGAGAGTCCCTTATACTGCAAGGAGATCCAACCAGTCCATTCTAAAAGAGATCAATCCTGGGTGTTCATTGGAAGGACTGATGCTAAGGCTGAAACTGCAATACTTTGGCCACCTCATGTGACGAGCTGACTCACTGGAAAAGACTCTGATGCTAGGAAAGGTTGGGGGCGGGAGGAGAAGGGGACGACCGAGAATGAGATGGCTGGATGGCATCACCGACTCTGTGGACATGAGTTTGAGTGAACACCGGGAGTTGGTGATGGACAGGGAGGCCTGGCGTGCTGTGATTCATGGGGTCGCGGAGAGTTGGACACGACTGAGCGACTGAACTGAACTGAACTGAACTGAAAACCTACTAATGTTATTCCCTCCTGAAACATGGCAAAATCAAGATATAGAATCCAACCTCATTTGAAAGAATGACTGAGATTACAGCCCAGAAGATTTGACTGCAGTGTCTGCTTTTCACTCTTACTTTTCCTGAGCCGCTTTCATAAGTACTATGCTAACAATTAAATATGATTGCAAAACTTCTGTAAAATCTCACCTAAGTATTTTCTCCACATTAGTTTTCATAATACTTGTGAATAAACTTTAGAATTAAAAAATAGTAGGTTAGAACATATTTGAAGAGCTACTTAGTGAAACAGAATACCAAGGATCTTTTTCACTTTGTCAAGCACATTTACCCACTTTCTATTTCAAGAACAACACCTACATGATTCAGACTTAAATGTCAAACACTTAGCATAATGGTTGGCACATAGTAAATACTCTGATCATTTTTGTTGGACAAATGATGAATGAATGAGTTAAAAAAATAGCATAGAAGGAAGGCATAGAACAAGCCATTACTTAACTACCTTATATTTCATTTCTTCCCTTAAAAGTGGAAATAATAACACTTGTAACATGTTCATTATAATAATTACAAAGGTTATATAGAATTAATGATCTGCTAATAATAGTTCATACATGGATGGATTAGCATTGTTACTACAATAGAGAGTAAAGCTGATGAGATAGTTTTTAGTAGGTATATAAGACTATAAGCTCAAAGATATAAAAACACATTGGTTAAGGATGATTGATTTCTCCATAAAATGTTTATTATTTTGCCTTATGACTTCATCATTAACTACAGGAAAGCTATGCATTATAAGACATGACATAATCATTAAATGCTCATTTAAACCAGAACAACTGTGATTAGTGATTATACAAATATATACTTGTATTAACACAAGATTTTTTCAATTAATTAATTTTTTATACTCTACAATCTCCAAAGAAAATTCCAAATATTATTTAATATAATTAAAAATAAGATTCTGTATTTTCACTTTTCAGAGAAGAATGTAAAACAAAAATAAAGTTAACTTCATATTTAATAACATGTATAAATATTATTTCTTAACAAAAAGTAGAGAATTGCTATGGTCTTCAAATACTCAAAAAAAATGAACAAATGCACAGGCAAATAATCAAAAAAAATTAAGATAAAATTCAGAGTTATTTTTTAAGTAAAATAGATACATAATGGTTAATTTAATGTCTCACTAATTAAGAGAGTCATCTCAGGGACAAAACAGGGGTGTCTGAATCTGTTGCCTTAATTTCTTTTTAAAACTAGAACATGAGCAAAGGTCACTTAGTGGTAATGAGGTTGAGTGGGAGGCATACTATATAATCACTATTAACAGTATATACTCCTTATTATGTTGTCAGGAGATTACCATTGTAATAAAGGAAGAGTAAAAGCGGAGATGCTTATTTTACATTCAGACTTGCCATTTGCTTTAAGATACTGGAATTCTTCAAGGGCTATCAGTTACCCCCTCCCCCGCCTTTTTTTTTTTTTTTGCTTCTGGTGTGCACTATTAATGTTTTTTAAAAATATACAGATTTTTAAAAGTCATGTAAATGTCCACACTCAACTCTTGTGTTCCTCTTTGAAGTTGGAAGTAGAAATTAAAGATCCAGCCACTTGAGTATGTTATTTTTATACTCATGCCAACAGAAGTCTAATGAGCTATTTTCTGCATTATTTTTAAGGTACAGCCTCCATAACTGTATGATGAATGGTAACACCTGAGTGTAGACCTAAGAGAAACACATTTGCATCTCTTTTACGAGATTAAGATGATGGGTTATGTCTGTTACATTTAGCCCTTTCTTCCAACTTTTAAGTATGTGCCAGACTTCCACAGAAGAAGGTATAACGTAGAGTCTTGAACAGGAATTGTTTGATTTGCAGTGTACAATATAAAACCCACTCTCAAACTGGACAAAAAAAATATGCCAAAGTTCAAAGCAATTTCATTGCAATGATTATTTTTATGCATTAAGAGGACATACAATCTTAAATATTTGGGGAAATAGTAATTTCAATATGTAGAATCTGACAGAAGTAAAAGAGGATAAAATAATAAATATTAATTAAATATCTATTAATAAATAAATATTTATTAAAAGGGATACAAAAGAAATGAAAGAAAAGATAGACAAATTTAAAGGTATATTTGGATTTTGCTGCACTGCAATCAGAATTATTATTACAAGTAAAAATTCAGTAAGACTATAGAAGATCTGAAGAACTTCATCAACTAACTTGAGCTAATTAATACACTTACAAAATACTTATGCATAAATAACAAAATATACATTATTTTCAGTGACAGATATCTCTAAAGTGGACAATATTTTACATAAAAAGCCTCTATAAGTTTCAAACTTGGAAAATCACTTCTATTCTTTGGCCACAATGGAATTAAACTGAAAATCAATTATGGAAAGATATCTGAAAATTATCCATATATTTGGGAATAAAGTATACATTTTAAATAAGCCATGAGTCAAAGAATATCACAAAAATTGCTTTAAAAAAACAACTGGAAATGAAAATATAATGTCAAAATTTTGGAAATGCTGTTAGTCATGCTTAGGATAACATTATAACAAAATGTTTATGCTAGAAAATAAGAATTCAAATAAAGGCCCAATTTTCTATTTAAAGAAACCATTAATTTAAGAAAAAGATTATGCTTATTATATGTAAATATATGTTACATTATATGTAAATATACAAATAAATATTATATATACATGCATAGAATAAACTCAAGAAAAGAAAAAAAAGATCAATAAAAATAGAGAAAAAAAATAAAATAAAAAATTGCTTCTTTCAAAGGACAAGGGAAATTTTAAAAATTTTATCCTGAAAGCTAATCATGAAAAAAAATAAAAGAGAGAGAGAAAGAGAACAAAACTTAACAATGTCAGAAAAGAATGAAAGAAAATTGCAAAACCTGTGGATATTAGGATAATAAGTCAAGATTATGAACAATTATTGCCTATGTGTTTGAAGTCTTTGAGGAAAACCACAAACTGTCAACATTCATTAAAACACTGATAGACAACCAGAATGGGTCTGTATCTAAAAAGGAGTTAAAACTTTCCCTTAAAAACAGCAACAACCCTCTTCATGTCAAGTTACCTCATGATACAAGTTTATGAAACATTTAAGAAAGAAATCATTACAATTCTATGCAAACTCCATCACAGAATTTAAAAGGCTCACTAAAAAATAATTTGATGATGACAGCATTGTCCTGACAATAGTGAGTGAAGTGAAGTTGCTCAGTCGTGTCCGACTCTTTGCGACCCCATGGACTGTAGCCTACCAGGCTCCTCTGTCCATGGGATTTTCCAGGCAAGAATACTGGAGTGGGTTGCCATTTCCTTTAATACAACCTTGCAAAGACATTACAAAAAATATAATTAACTAATATCCCTCAGGACAAATGTCCTCACCAAAACTTTAACAAGTTCATCCCACAATACATTAGACAGATAATATACTATGACTAATTAATGGAGAAGGAAATGGCAACCCACTCCAGTGTTCTTGCCTAGAGAATCCCAGGGACGGCGGAGCCTGGTGGGCTGCCGTCTATGGGGTCGCACAGAGTCGGACACGACTGAAGCGAAATTAAAGTTCACTTTAGGTTGGAAAACTCATTGACATTATTATATAAATGGATGAAATAAGAGAATTCATATAACAATTTTAATAAATAAGAAAGGCTTTCAACAAAATTCAGTTACCATTCATGATTTTTCAAAATCTCCATTATTTAGAAGAAAATATACTCAGATTTATAAAGCTGTCTCTGTAAAAACCTACTTTTAACCTTATCCTTAAGAAATGAAAGACTGGATGCTTCTCTGTAAGCTCAAGAACTAGAAGAGGAAGCTTGTTTGATTATTTCTACTCACCTCATAATGTAGGTACTAGGCAGGGCAATAGATCAGAAATAAATAAATCCATACAGATTATACAGAAGAAATAAACTCTGTCTATTTCCCAACAGCATGGTCACCTATTTAGAAAGTCCTTTAATCTCAAAATGCTCCTGTAACTTAGAGGTGCATTTAGAAAGGTTGAGGATTCACAGTTAATATGCAAAGATTAGTCATATTTCCATTTCAAGAAATGAATACTTGGAAATTGAAATTTTTAGAAGGACCATTTATAAGAACATCAAAAATACAAAGTACTTAGGCATGAATATAATGAAATATGAATATAACCTCTACATTGAAGACTATAAAATATTGCTCAGAGAAATTACAGAAGATCCAAATAAATGGAGAAAAATATTATGCTCATAGATCAGATACAATGCAATCTCAATCAAAATCCCAGCAGGCTCTTTTCTATAAAATTGACTAACTGCTTCTAAAATTTTTATGAAAAGACAGAGGATCTTAGAAAGCCAAGCAACTTTGAAAAGGAACGAAGACAAATGATTCACACTGTGTGCTGTCAAGACTTACAAAAAAGTCACAAAAATTTAGACTGTAGTATTGTTTTAAGGATAAATAAATAGATCATTGGAACAGATTAGGAAGTTCAGATATAGACAAACACATACAAGGTCAAGTGATTTTTCAAAAAAATTTCAAGGTAATTCATCTGGTAAAAGAGAGTCTTTTCAATGAATTATACTAGAACTTTTAGATATGCACATACAAATAAAGGGGCATCCTAGGCAACGCTAGTGGTAAAGAGCCAGACTGCCAATGCCGGAGACATAAGAGACATGGGTTCGATCCCCGGGTGGGGAAGATCCCTGGAGGAGGTCAAGGCAACTGACTTCAGAAATCTTGCCTGGAGAATTCCATGGACAGAGGAGCCTGCTGGGCTACAGTACAAAGGGCTGCAAAGAGTTGAACATGACTGAACTGGCTTAGCACACATACAAACAGAAGTATGAACTTCTACACTTCTAACTGAAATCAAAAATTAAAGTGCATCATAAACCTAAACGTATATAGAATGTACGGAACTTGCATACAGAGGTATACAACGTTGGGGAAAAATTATTTGTGATATTGAATTAGGCATACATTTCTGAAAATATTTCAATAAATACATCTTGAAATAAGATGCAGATATAAGACTGGCATTTAAGCACAAAAAAGGTACGCAATATCATTTGGAAAGCAGAGGTTTGAGCAAGTTCCAGACATCCTCAGGACTAACTGCAGAGACTTTTCATGGAATATTTCCAGTCTCCATCTTAAGCAGAGAAATGATGGCTAAAGAAAAGGAATTATTTGAATTCTGTCTTCTAATGAACAGCTGAGATATAAGTAAAATAATAGATCTAAATAAAATAATAAAAATAATTTTATTAAAAATTAAAACAAATATAGTCAAAGTTTGAAAATACAGTTTCTGATAAAATATCACATTTAAATAATTTTAACCCTAAGCTTTATCTAACATGTTGAAAAGTCTTGAAGGAAAACTAAATCTAACATTTTTATAGCTCCATAAATATCACTTTGACACAGTGTGTTCCATTTAAAAACACCACTAGGGAAAGGCCTACCATAATTCTTATAAAGTTTAGGTTTCATTCATTAAAATTATTATAGATTTTTATAAATTTCACATCAAAAATATGCATGTACTTTAGTTAATAAATGCTTTTTATGGCAAAACCAATACAATATTGTAAAGTAGCCTCCAATTAAAATAAATAAATTAAAAAAAAATTTTAAATGATTTTTTTATACCAATAATGTCTAGATTCCAAATTATTTACTTTATCCTTTGTCTGAAATAAAACAAATAGGTCTTTGTGTTTTAAACCCAGAGCTGTTTGAGAAAACTTCCCAGAATAATGAAAAAGCTAACTGGTTCTCTTCACCATATTTAGTGCATTCATGCGTTTCTGTCTTTTTTTGCCTTGATTTCACCATTAATAACCTAATATATGAAAAATTCAGAATGTAATCTCCTTATTTTAATCCTCCATATGATATATTAAAGTGCTCATAATATAAACTCTCTGGCAAACAGTTTTCTTTTCCTTAAGGAACTGTGATTTCTTGTTTAATAACAATCAAGACCTGTGTGTGTGTGTGTGTGTGTGTGTGTGTGTTTTAAATATATGTTTTAACATAATAGCTGTTTCATGAAGCGTATGTTGATATGGAAAAGTTAAGATAAACTATTACGAGTAGCTATATTTACTATTTTTCTGGAGAAACAGACCAGATGATTAAATTATTATTTATATCTGTGAAGTTTTATGAATTGCAGCAGAATTCTTAAGTTTCCTACAATGGTTGAAGTTGTATTTCATCTTGCAAATCTGTTATTCAACATGAATTAACAAAAATGAATTATTTTAAGTGGGCTAATTGGGCAGGGAGAATTGTCCTAGTTAAGCACATTCCTAAACTCTGAAGGACACATAACATCTACATCCTCACAGTCTAATAAAAATTTTCTAAAATTTTGACTGCAAATGGTTTGATTCCTAAATTGAATGTACACACATGTATGTAACCATAGGCATCAAATGCTAATAACTGCATATGAAAGTAATATGTGTCATGTGGTGTTTTATACACAGTAGTGTTATTAGAACACATCTTTGTGTTTTTTCTTTCTAAATAAAGGGAAAAGAAGGTGATGACAAAGATCTTTACTTTGAGCCAGTTTCAATTAGGTGCCTTAGCTGCTTAGAGTTTCTGCTAATGAGGTCAAGGTTAAGGGTCTAATCCCCACATGGGCCAATTAGCATTGTTCTGCTTCCAGTTCTCAAGCTATGTATCTTGCAAAGTGCCCCACTAACAAACAGAAAGCAAGGTGATAAATTGTGGGAGGATCAGTAAAATTCAGAAAGTCTCTATTGGCTAACACTCAACAACAACACTGGCCCACTGTTAACATGGCGATGTTCCAACTGAACTGGTCATTCTTGGTTCCAAAATCATCTTCTCTGATTTTCAACTTCTTTACGTTTTTAATCCTCTGTGTTGTTCATATCTTAAGAAATTAAAATTCTTCTTATCCCTTAAATGGTAGGGATATTTTTACCTCTTCTACAAACCATTAAAGCGTTATTCTCTCAAATTATAGGACCCTTCTTTGTATCAAAGATTTGCGATTGGCCTGACAATTTACATACGTGCAAGGAGCAGAAATCCTCTAGGAAAATAAATTTTTGAAGCAGTTATACTGTGTTGTTATTCATCTTGATATCTGTGTGCCTTGGACATTTTCTATAACCATTTGCTGAAAAATGAATAAAAGAGATAGTGAATACATGAAAGATTGAATGTAGTTCTGGAGTTGCAGTCAATTCAGTTCAGTTCAGTTCAGTCGCTCAGTCGCTCAGTCGTGTCCAACTCTCCGCGACCCCATGAATCACAGCATGCCAGGCCTCCCTGTCCATCACCAACTCCCGGAGTTCACCTGACCACTAATCCAGAGCATATATTACACTTCATAGCATAAGTTTTTAATGTTGAAAAACTTGAAGAACTTTTCTTACAAAACAGTTTTTATTATGAAAAGCTTGTCTCTGTGCCCAGTTGTGT
Organism: Moschus berezovskii; assembly: GCF_049115385.1. NCBI lineage: Eukaryota > Metazoa > Chordata > Mammalia > Artiodactyla > Moschidae > Moschus > Moschus berezovskii. Next base: position 5,982,294 of record NC_142467.1, on the reverse strand, counting down.
TATATCTCTAATATTTATGAATAAAGTTCAAGCATTGGCCATGGTTAGTTTTTTTCACTTTTATTGAAAGTTTATTATGCAATGAGTAGAAGTGTTTCAGCTTCAGCTAACATTAGCAGACGATGTCTTCCTCTCAAAATATAATTGTGGTATAGTTTGGAAGGATATCAGAATCAGAGAAACAAAGGGAATGGGAGAAACCAGATTTGGAAAATAAGCTTTAAATTTAAAAGGCAGCAAAAATAGACAGCCACAAAATCATCTTTAATGTGGAAAAGTCTAGCCAGAAACACAGCTCATTACAGGTATCACTATAGCTCATGACAACACGGCTCAATAGCTACTTTCCTCTGTATTATTCACTCAAGATTCAAAGTCCCAAGGAGCAGATCCTACAGATAGGGCCTTAACTACCAGGCAGTGGACAGAGCAAAGCTCTAGGTCTGCCCTTTCGGTGTGACAGCCACTAAATATAAATGTCGATTATATCCTCTGAAATGTGACGGGTCCTAAGTGAGATGTTCTGTGAGTGTAAAACACACTAGGCTGTGAAGGCATAATAAAAATGAAAACAATGTATAAATGTCTCAATAAAATATCTCAATATTTTTATATTGTTCAATGTTAAACTGAATAAAATATATTTATAAATTTAATTTACCTTTATATTTATTGTAATTGGAAAACCTAAAATTATATGTGCAGTACACTTTAGATTTATTTCTATTGGACAGCGCCCCTGACTCAGATTTTGTAGTCAGTTTTAGCAAGAAGCAGGGTGCTGACTACCACTGGTGCCCAGACAAGTCTACATACAGTGGGGAGGTAGGAGGTATACAGAGGCTATTTGTGTGCCTCATGGTTTGGAAAAGAACACGTAATTTGTGGGAGACTGACATCCTGATAGTGAAGCTCTGATATCAGTGGGATCATCATTCCACGATGTCACAGAGATATTAAGATTTCAGCCTTTGACTTTTGGTTCAAATAAGGTGTACCGAAATCAAATCCCTTAGGATTATACAGTGAGTCTGACAAATAGATTCAAGGGATTAGATCTGATAGACACAGTGCCTGAAGCACTATGGATGGAGTTTTGTAAAACTGTACAGGAGGTGGTGATCAAAATCATCCCCAGCAAAAAGAAATGGCAAAAGGCAAAATGATTGTCTGAGGAGGCCTTACAGGTAGATGAGAAAAGGAGAAAAGTGAAAGGCAAAGGAGAAAAGGAAAGCTATATACATTTGAATGCAGAGTTTCAAAGAATAGCAAGGAGAGAAAAGAAAGCTTTACTAAATGATCAATGCAAAGAGAGGAAAAAATGGAATGGGAAGACAAGAGACATCTTCAAGAAAATTAGAGATACCAAGGGAATAGTTCACGCAAAGATGGGCTCAATAAAGGAAGGAACCGGTATGGACCTAACAGAAGAGAACATATTAAGAAGAAGTGGCAAGAATACACAGAAGATACTCAGTTCAGTTCAGTCGCTCAGTCGTGTCCGACACTTCGTGACCCCATGAATCACAGCACACCAGGCCTCCCTGTCCATCACCAACTCCCGGAGTTCACTCAAACTCATGTCCACAGAGTCGGTGATGCCATCCAGCCATCTCATTCTCGGTCGTCCCCTTCTCCTCCCACCCTCAACTTTTCCCAGCATCAGAGTCTTTTCCAGTGAGTCAACTGGTCGCACGAGGTGGCCAAAGTATTGGAGTTTCCGCTTTAGCATCAGTCCTTCCAATGAACACCCAGGATTGATCTCCCTTAGAATGGACTGGTTGGATCTCCTTGCAGTATAAGGGACTCTCAAGAGTCTTCTCCAACACCACAGTTCAAAAGCATCGATTCTTCGGTGATCAGCTTTCTTCACAGTCCAACTCTCACATCCATACATGACCACGGGAAAAACCATAGCCTTGACTAGGCGGACCTTTGTTGGCAAAGTAATGTCTCTGCTTTTTAATATATTATCAAGATTGGTCATAACTTTCCTTCTAAGGAGTAAGCGTCTTTTAATTTCATGGCTGCAATCAGCATTAATGACCCAGAAAACCATGATGGTGTGATCACTCACCTAGAGCCAGACATCCTGGAGCGCAAAGTCAAATGGGCCTTAGGAAGCATCACTATGAACAAAGCTAGTGAAGGTGATGGAATTCTAGTTGAGCTATTTCAAATCCTAAAAGATGATGTTGTGAAAGTGCTGCAATCAATATGCCAGCAAATTTGGAAAACCCAGCAGTGGCCACAGGACTGGAAAAGGTCAGTTTTCATTACAATCCCAAAGAAAGGCAACATTAAAAAATACTCAAACTACCGCACAACTGCACTTATCTCACACGCTAGTAAAGAAATGCTCAACATCCTCCAAGCCAGGCTTCAACAGTATGTGAACTGAGAAATTCCAGATATGCAAGCTGGGTTTAGGAAAGGCAGAGGGACCAGAGATCAAATTGCCAACATCTGTTGGATCATTGAAAAAGCAAGAATTTCAGAAAAATATCTACTTCTGCTTCATTGACTATACCAAAGCCTTGGACTGTGTGGACTCACAACGAACTATGGGAAATTCTTCAAGAGATGGGAATAATAGTCCACCTTACCTGCCTCCTGAGAAACCTGTATGCAGGTCAAGAAGCGACAGTTATAAACAGACAAGAAACAATGGACTGGTTCAATATTGGGAAAGGATTACATCAAGGCTGTATATTGTCACCCTGCTTATTTAACTTATATGCAGAATACATCATGTGAAATGCTGGGCTAAATGAAGCACAAGCTGGAATCAAGATTGCTGGGAGAAATATCAATAATCTCAGATACTCAGGTGACACCACCTTTATGGCAGAGAGTGAGGAGGAACTAAAGAGCCTCTTGATGAAAGTGAAAGAGGAGAGTGAAAAAGCTGACTTAAAACTCAACATTCAAATGATGAGGATTAGGGCATGCAGTCTCATCACTTCATGGCATATAGATGGGGAAACAATGGAAACAGTGTCTGATTTTATTTTCTCGGGCTCCAAATCTAGATGGTGTCTGCAGCCATGAAATTAAAAGACACTTGCTCCTTGGAAGAAAAGCTGTGACCAACATAGGCAGCATGTTAATAAGCAGAGATGTTGCTTTGCAAACAAAGGCCATATATTCAAAGCTATGGTTTTTCCAGTAGTCATGTGTGGATGTGAGAGTTGGACTATAAAGAAGGCTGAGTGCCAAAGAATTGATGCTTTTGAACTGTGGTGTTGGAGAAGACTCTTGAGAGTCCCTTGGACTGCAAGGAGATCCAACCAGTCCATCCTAAAGGAAATCAGTACTGAATATTCATTGGATGGGCTGATGCTGAAGCTGAAACTCCAATCCTTTGGCCACCTGATGCGAACAGCTTACTCATTAGATAAGACCCTAATGCTGGGAAAGATTGAAGGTGGGAAGAGAAGGGGATGACAGAAGACGAGATGGTTGGATGGCATCACAGACTCAATGGACATGAGTTTGGGAAGCTCTGGAAGATAGTGATGGACAGGGAGGCCTGGAGTGCTTCAGTCTCTTAGGTCACAAAGAGTCAGACATTTCTGAGTGACTGAACAACAAAAAGGTAAAATGTTAACAATACAGGATATCCTATTACGAGAGAAACATTAAAGTACTCATTAATCTTTAACAGTAATCTTATTATCAGATTTTAGTGCCTATTTAATAAGTCTTGTTAATGTATAATTACATTACATTATATTTTTGTGTATATATTAAAGTGTTGATGTGCTCAATGTATGCATTTAATTTCCTCATGATATATATTTAAAGTAAAATTTACATATATATTCACTTCTGCGAAATTCTGTGTATAGTTGTCAGAGTTTAATGTTGAAAAACAAATCCCTACCTTAAAATTCAATATTTCATATTAAAATTAGATGAATTCATGGCTTCTCTATTTACCTATCTTCCTCTCTTTTCCATTAGTATTCATTAGTATTCCAAATAATTCTTCTATTTTCCTTTTACCTGCATAAGAACACCTGATAATTCTAGGTGGAATTACACACTTTCTTTTCTTTCCTTTAACTATTTTATGGCCAAAATACTACTGTATTAGTTTTATCCCCCATCTCTGATGAGTGCATAAATTATTTTCAATCAAAAGACTATCCTCAAAGAAGAAAACAGGCAGTGCTAGAAAAAATAAAGAAAAAGAGAAAGAAAGCCATGAAAGTCTAAGAATTGCACTTCAAACCACTTCTCATCATGGAAACCAATTTCATGATTAGGATTTGGAATTTAGATGAAAAGGCCCTGCCTTTTCTGTTATAATAAACATTTTTTTAAATTTAATTACTTCATCAAGGTGAAATTTCTGTGTGAGAATCAAATGAATACTAATGTGTCATCTGTATAATAGAATATTTTCTACTGACTCCCAAATACATTCAAATCTCTATAAAGCTTATTTTTCGTAATAGGTTTAACACATTGTTGTTCCTGTTTAGTAGGAACTCTTTTGCAGTCTTATGGACTGTAGCCCACCAGGCTCCTCTCTCCATGGGATTTCTCAGGCAAGAATATGGCAGTGGGTTGTCATTTTCTTCCCCAGGGATATCTTCCCTACCCAGCGATTGAACCCATGTCTCCTGCATCGGCAGGTGGATTCTTTACTATTGAGCCACTAAGGAAGCCAGGATTAAACATACTTCATGTAAATACAACATGAAAAAAGATTTGTATATGTAGCTTTAGTTTGCAATGTTTGTATCTGATGTTTCCATGGGCATATCCTGAACCCTATTAATCTTACTAAAAGCATTAAGATAATTTTGCATTTGAATTATATATAATATGATTCTCTTTGTATGTTTACTGAGTTTCTTTTTACAGGTTCTTTTGGTATTATGGTTATACGATCATCTGTTTTCAGTTTACAAATAATCACAAATGGAAATTCTAATGGAAAATGGTGAGTATATCATTGATCTGTTAAGATTATTGGACTACATGGAGCTATTACCTTATAATGACCTCCAGAGTGATTTCCAAGACAAAAGACATAGTTAAAAAAGAGGGCAAGTAGAAAAAGAAGATTTTAAAAATTCATCTTGTTGAGGAAAGTAGTCATCACACATCCATACACACATGTTAGAGCCATCTCTCAAGATAAACTTAGTATGGAGTTTTATGTCTTCACAAATCAGGAAATCTAACAGAAATTAGAAATTCAATCATATGGCAAAAATAGAACTATAGAAGAACTTCTGATTTAGATTTCTATGCTAGGTTATTAAGAAACTAAGAAATAGCTATTTTTTACTAGAAAGGAAAAATATGTCTACTTTGAAAATTCACAGAGTATGTTGTTTGAAAAAATAAAGTGAAATTCTATCACTAAGAAGTAACATATTTCTAATTATTCTGTACATGTATATACCATATTTATATAGAGCAAATTTGTATAGTATTACTGCTTATTTTATACATAAATTCTTATTATACTATGTATTATAATGTATTTTATAAAATTATAGGTAAGTATAACAGATACTGTATGCCATATAGTAATATCTATTTCAATTTTAAATCAATGTTGATGCCACCATTAATATTTAGTCACTCAGTCGTATATGGCTCTTTGCGACCCTGTGGACTGTAGCCCACTAGACTCTGTCCGTGGGATATCACAGGCAAGAATACTGGAGTGGGTTGCCATTTCCTCCTCCAAGGGATTGCCCCAGCTCAGGGGTGGAGCCTGAGTCTCCTGCATTGAAGGTGGATGGTTTACCCTTTACTGTCTGAGTCAGGAAGCCCAATGCTACCATTTCAGGGAGTCCCAATACAATATAATAAATACAGTTTCTTATATGCAATATATCACAATTATATTTTTAAATATATGTAAATTAATTTTATATACTCTTTTCCTCACCCTCTACAATCTCATATATATAAACCTGATGTCATCAATCCGACTGCATCCTTCAACAATTTCTCTATACTTGTATGAAATATTTTGCATACATGTCTGTCTATAAAACTACTTCATTACAATAGCTTATGTGAAATGTACTGTGCTCAGTCATGTCTGACTCTTTGTAACCTAGATTCCTCTGTCCATGGGATTTCGCAGGCAAGAATACTTTAGTGAGTAGCCATTTCCTTCTCCAGGGGATCTTCCCAACATAAGGATCAAGCTCGAGTCTCTTACATCTCCTACACTGGCAGCAGGTTCTTTACCACTGTGCCACCTGGCTTCCCATACATCCAAACTTATTCTTTAGCTAACATCCTACTAAACATTAAGATGTAGATGCAAGCAATCTTTTGGAATTACTGAAAATATTACATGGAATTAAAATTTTATTCAATCATTTATTGAATTCATTTATTTAATAAATAAATAAATTAAATGTATTTAATAAAATCACTTATTTTATTCAATCATGTATATTCTTTTTCATTGGTATTTTTATTACTACAGGCAAAACTCTGAAGAGAGAGATTTCCTGGTCAAAATGTATGATTAATTTTAATTTTAATATACTTAATAAGTCAGAATTATTCCTTGGGAGGTTTCACAATATCTAACTCTCATGTCAATGAGAGAATCTCTTTCTTTAATTCTAATAGCTAAAACAGCTATTTCCAACTTCTAAAAATAAATTCTAATTTCTTTCCTTTGAAGAATCAACAAAGTTAAAAATGTATCTCTTTTTCCCTTCAATTTGCAGTAGCCTAGCTTCCAGAGAAGTTACACGTTTTGTTTGAATAGCAAATACTCTCCCTTTATTTAGCTGACACTGCTAAAAACTGATCATTTTAATAACTAAAAGGGAGTGTTTGCATTAATTAGAATTCATATAATGCTACTCCTTTCAGTGAAAACAATAATATTAAAATGTTAAATTTTATATTTTCATTATTATATTTTAGTCTTAGAACAAATCTTATTTTACAAACAAGATAAAAATTACATATTCATCCTATCTTCAGGAAGGTAAAATTTAATTATTTCAGGTTTTATTATAGTAACCAAACTGTGATACTATCTATGCATATAAGGATTTTATTTCTCTCTCCTCTTTACATCAGAAGTCTAATAAGAACTGGAAAATATAAAATTCTGCTTAATAATAAGCATCTTTGCATATGTGCTTTGCTTATCTGAAAATTTTCTGAATGCTGTTTTTCCAGATTCTTTTCCTAATTTCCCTTTCTCTCTTCCATATTTAAGTACTCTGCACATAACCAGGATATTAACATGGTCTTAAGTTTATGAACTATATTATAATTAAAATATTTATAATTGTCACTCCTCTCAGATATAACGCTGAATAAACTTTAAAATCTTAAGAAAGCAATTTCAGGAATATATGACTATTACATTTTGGAAATTAATGAAGATTTTGACAAGAGTTTGCCACTCTTTCAGGGTCAAAAACATAAGCAAATCTTGCATGTAGTGAAAAACTGCATTAGTGGAAAACAAGTGGCAGGTTTTTAAGGTTACATTTTGTGGAAATTCTAATATTGTTTTAAAAAGCTTGAATAAATAAACTGTCAGAAACACATGTTTTCTCAGACTTATTGCCTTCTTATAATCTACCAGTATCAGTATACTAATTTGCATGATCTTCAAGCTCCTGTAATGGGCTGCAAAATCACTGTGGACAGTGACTTCAACCACAAAATTAAGACACTTGTTTCTTGGATGGAAATCTATGACAAATCTAGACAGTGTATTCAAAAGTAGAGACATCACTTTGCTGACAAAGGTCCATGTAGTCAAAGCTATGGTTTTTCCAGTAGTCACCTAAGAAGACTGAGCACCAAAGAATTGACGCTTTTGAATTCTGGTGCTGGAGAAGACTCTTGAGAGCCCCATGGACAGCAAAGAGATCAAACCAACCAAACCAGCATGCCCTGAATATTCACTGGAAGGACTGATGCTGAAGCCGAAGCTCCAATACTTTGGGCACCTGATGTGAGGAGCTGACTCACTGGAAAAGACTCTGATGTTGGGAAAGGTTGACAGCTGGAGGAGAAGGGAGTGACAGAGGATAAAATGGTTGGATGGCATCACCGACTCATTGGACATGAGTTTGAGGAATCTCTGAGAGATAGTGAAGGACAGCAAACTCTGGTGTGCTGCAGTCCTTGTGGTCACAAAGAGTCAGACACAACTTAGAGATTGAACAGCAAAAATAAGTGACTCTTGCTCCCTGGCCACAGCCATCAAGTGAATACACATCTAACTGAATTATGAAGAAACAGATCATATATATACACATGGGAAAAGGAGATGATCCAGATCAAAGCTCTTGATCCATTCTCACTGCCCTTCCTTCTTGCAAAGAGGCCCACTAGAGCTCGCCATGTGGGGCTGTGGTGCCTAGGGTGGGAGTGGTTGCTTGGGAGATACTCGGTAGTCAGCATAGGATTTTTAGTATATTTGTGAGAGATGGTAAGATTACTCCAGATGGCTTTTATAAAGAAATTGGAGATTGGCACATCTATCTAGCCCAGCAAATGGAGAGGTTCTAATCATTTGGTGGCATGGCAGCAATACATGCCATTTTGTTAGACTTTCAGGGAAATCATTATGTTCAAAATTGTCAAGGATCAAGTCTGGGCAGCATGGTCCAGACTGAGAGGTGCAGGTAGGTGTATCTCTCTGCCCTAACTGATCAGGATCTCTAGTTCGCTTTGGTGATCAGAGTAGTCTGCCCACTTGATTACTGCATGCTAAGCCTCTTCAGTGCTGTCCAACTCTTTGTGATCTGTGGACTGTAGACTTCCAGGCTCCTCCGTTCATGGGATTTCCTGGGTAATAATACTGGAGTTGGTTGCCATTTCCTTCTCTAGGGGATCTACCTGGACCAGGGATCGAACTTGCATCTCCTGCATTAGCAGGTAGATTCTTTACTGCTGAGGCACCAGGAAAGCCCCAGTAAGAGTGTGATTTGCATAAAATGTTGAAAAAAAGCAAAATAAGTGAAAGACTCAGAATTTAACGGATCACACTGACTTTTTCCCCCTATTCAAGAAAAGTAAAACACACACACACAGGAACTTGTCTTCTATCTTTAGGACACATAGCTGCAGCTAAACATATATAGCAGAATGAAGAGTATCAGGGAAATGGCCGTGTATTGATATAGTCAATATGCTACTATACTTACTAGTCAGATACACACACATGTTGGGTCCTTTGCTATGTTTATTTAAACCAAGCATTTGAAGAAATGCGTGAAAGAAGACTTTCCAAGCACAGCGTCATTGTGAGGCTTCTCCTTTGATTATTTTCTGTATACTCATTTATCCTGTGGTCAGAGATTTAAATACCTGCTCAGTTCAGTTCAGTTCAGTCGCTCAGTCATGTCTGACTCTTTGCGACCCCATGGACTGCAGCACGCCAGGCCTCCCTGACCATCACCAACTCCTGGAGTCTACTCAAACTCATGTCCATTGAGTTGGTGATGCCATCCAACCATCTCATCCTCTGTCATCCCCTTCTCCTCCCGCCTTCAATCTTTCCCATAATCAGGGTCTTTTCCAATGAGTCAGTCCATTTTTTGAATATGTGCTACTTACTAGTTCATTAGGGCTTCCCAGGTGGCTCAGGTGGTAAAGCGTCTGCCTACAATGTGGGAGACCTGGGTTCGATTCCTGGGTCAGGAAGATCCCCTGAAGAAGGAAATGGCAACCCACTCCAGTACTCTTGCCTGGAAAATCCCATGGATGGAGCAGCCTGGTGGGCTATAGTTCATGGGGTCTCAAAGAATTGAACACAACTAAGTGACTCTCACACACACACTTTAATGAAAATGCTAGATCTGTGTCCCCTGTATTGAATTAAGGCCATTTCACAGCTTGTGGTCTTGTAGCTCACCATTTTATTTTCTTGTTCACCCTCTCATCATGCTTCTGTTATGCCATGTTCTTGAATTGTGCTTCAAATCAAATAGAGGGAGCTGGATCAAGATGGCAGAGTAAGAGGATGTGGGTCTCACCTTCCCCTACAAACAAATCAAAAACCCATCTACATGTGGAAAGACTGTTGTGGAGTCCTAACTGGAAACAGAGAAGAATTCTTATGCAATTAAAGATGCAAGAAAAATCTCCCTACATCTCAGTAGGATTGTGAAAAAAACATAGGCCTATGGTAGGGACCTATGCCCCTGGGATGGATCTAAGGTCCGTACAAGTGGACCGTCAGCCTGGGGAGTAAGAAGGTCAAGCCAGTCTGGGCACCCCACTTCTGGAGTCCAGCATGCAGGAGACAGTCCTCCTGGCCTGGTGGGAAACGATGAGACAGAAAGAAGGCTGGAGAAGCCTAGACTCTGCTCCCCAGGATTGCACACGCGCCAACTTGCTGACAGTCAGGGTGGAGAGAGCCTTGTGCTGCCAGTTGCCATCTTTCCAAACGTCGCCGTCTGAAGGCATGAACACCCCAGCCCCCTTGCTCCACAGTGTAACTGGGCCTGGGATCCGGGCAGAGACTCATTCGAGCTTCCCAAAGACAGATCAGTGTGCCTGGTGCCCACTGCTAGATCACACACTGGGTGGTGAGTGTAGACACGGGGAACCTTGTCAGCCTATGGACCAGGTAGCACCCCAAAAGCATGCAGCAAGGAGGTACTGAAACTCAGGCAGCCAGGCCCTGGAGGAGGACTCACATAGATAGGAAGACAGCCCTGAGGGCCTGGGGGGAAGCTGGGGTGAGCCACAAGGCCCATGGTCAGGGTTCTCAGGAGTGTGCAGTGGATCCTCTCCCAGCAGAAGAGCCCGCCCTTCCCAGGTGGCAGTGTGGTGTTAGATTGGGGGCAGAAGGGTCATGGGAAAAGTCTGCCACAGGGGTGGCCCCGATCTCTGGGGGCAGCATGGCAACCTCAATCCTGCAGCCACAAGACCCCTATGCCCAGCCCTCGCCTAGTCCACCCCATGGCCCTGTGCTAGATCTGGGATGAACGCAGCAGAGAGGATGGCGTAAGCTCGGATGGCCTCCGAGCAGAACCACGGTGTGCAGACTGACGGCACACAGGTCCTCTGTGGCCACACAGGCCTCACTTGCCTTAGCGACTGCTTGCGTGCTGCAGGGTGCACACCTGAGGGCTTGGACCGTGATCAAACCTGACCCTCGTGGGGGAGCAGACCCCACGACTGACGGGGTGGCATAGCCACGGTTTGGAGAGGAAACCCCATTCCGTGTCAGCACAGGCTCTATAGGCAGCGCTGCCAAGGGGAGAAGGGCCAGCTCACCTTGAGGAAGCACGTGGCTGGGGTCCAAAACCAGCCTTTGCATCAAAAACATTGTACAAACACGGTCTACCCAGGGATATTCCAACAAAACAACACCCCTTTCAGACCAAAGCTGGTAACTGTTTCTCCTAAATTTATAGCGACATAGCAAGTGAAGAAAATGACAAAGCAGAGAAGTACTCCCATTTCAAAGAACCAGAGAAATCCCCTGAAAGAGCAAATCATGAAAAAGAGCTCACTAATTTACTAGACCCTGAGTTCAAAAGCAGGTAGTAAAACTGGTAACTCAATTAAGAAAGATTATCAAGAGAATTGCAGAATACTGTAATAAGGAACAAGAAACTATAAAGATGTACCAATCAAAATTAGTTCAATTGCCGTGATAAAAAACCAATCTAGAAGCAATTACTAGAGGATCAAATGCCAGAGAAGAATGAACAGGTGATCTGGAAGATAGAATGATGGAAATCACTGAATCAAAACAGTAGGCAGAGAGACAATTAAAAAAATAGCAATTTGGGGATCTAAGAGATAAAATAAAATCTAAAAACTACATATGATAGGGGAAGAAGAGAAAAAAAAAAATAGTGTTCAAAAATGTATTTGAAGAAATCATGGCTGAAAACATCCCAAACCTAAATAAGAAAACAGATATCCAGGTACCAGAAGCCCAAACAAGTTGAATCCAAACAGCCTCATACCAAGACAAATCATAATTAAAATGGCAAAAGCTAAAGAGAAGATTCTAAAGACAGTAAGAGAAAAACAAAATCAATTGTAGGGGAACTCTGATAAGGCTCTCAGCTAATGACAGAAACTGCAGGCCAGAAGGGAGTATCATGATAGAGTCAAGGTCTTGAAAGGGAAAAATTTGCAACCTAGGATACTCTACTTAGCAAGATTATGAAATGGAGAAAAGACAGTCTTTTCAAAAAGTGATGTTGGGAAAGCTGGACAGCTGCATGTAAATCAAAGAAGTTAGAACACCTCCTAACTTCATTTGTACTTCCAGAAACAAAAGTAAACTCAAAATGGTTTAAAGGCCAAACTTAAGACATGACACAATGAAAATCCTAGCAGAATACACAGGCAAGATATCTTGGACATAAATCATGGCAATATTTTCTTAGATTAGTCTCCCCAGGAAAAAGAAATAAAAGCAAATACAAGTAAATGGCACCTAATCAAATTTATAAGTTTTCACACAGCAAAGGAAACCATTAACCAAACAGAAAGACACTGATGGAATGTGAGAAATTATTTGCAAATGATGTGACCAACAGGAGTTAATACCTTATATATATAAACAGCTCGTACAGCTTGATATCAAATAAAAAATCCAGTCACGAAAGGGCAGAAGACCTAAACAGATATTTTTCCAAAGAAATCGTAGATGGTCAACAGGCACATGAAAAGATGCTTGACATCACTAGTTAATAGAGAAATTCAAATCAAAACCACAATAAGGTATCACTTCACATGGGTCAGGTCAGTTCAGTTCAGTCACTCAGTTGTGTCCGACTCTTTGTGACCCTATGGATTGCAGCACACCAGTCCTCCCTGTCCATCACCAACTCCCGGAGTTAAACTCATGTCCATCAAGTCGGTGATGCCATCCAACCATCTCATCCTCTGTTGTCCCCTTCTCCTCCTGCCCTCAATCTTTCCCAGCATCAGGATCCTTTCAAATGAGTCAGCTCTTTGCATCAGGTGGCCACAGTATTGGAGTTTCAGCTTTAGCATCAGTCCTTCCAATGAATATTCAGGATTGATTTCCTTCAGGATGGACTGGTTGGATCTCATTGCTGTTCAAGGTACTCTCAAGAGTCTTCTCCAACACCACAGTTCAAAAGCATCAATTCTTTGGCACTTAGCTTTCTTTATTGTCCAACTCTCACATCTATAATGACTACTGGAAAAACCATAGGTCAGAATGGCTATAATGAAAAGTCTACAAATAATAAATGCTCAGAGCATGTGGAGTAAAGGGAACGCTCCTATACTGTTAGTGGAAATGGAAATTGCTGCAGCCACTATGGGAAATAGTATCAGTATCAGTCCAGTTCAGTCGCTCAGTCGTGTCCGACTCTCCACGACCCCATGAATCACAGCACACCAGGCCTCCCTGTCCATCACCAACTCCCGAAGTTCACTCAAACTCATGTCCATCAAGTCGGTGATGCCATCCAGCCATCTCATTCTCTGTCGTCCCCTTCTCCTCCTGCCCCCAATCCCTCCTAGCATCAGAGTCTTTTCCAGTGAGTCAACTCGTCGCATGAGGTGGCCAAAGTATTGGAGTTTCAGCTTTAGCATCAGTCCTTCCAATGAACACCCAGGACTGATCTCCTTTAGAATGGACTGGTTGGATCTCCTTGCAGTCCAAGGGACTCTCAAGAGTCTTCTCCAGCACCACAGTTCAAAAGCATCAATTCTTCAGCGATCAGCTTTCTTCACAGTCCAACTCTCACATCTATACATGACCACTGGAAAAACCATAGCCTTTACTAGACAGACCTTTGTTGGCAAAGTAATGTCTCTGCTTTTTAATATACTATCAAGGTTGGTCATAACTTTCCTTCCAAGGAGTAAGCGTCTTTTAATATCATGGTTGTGGTCCTTTACCATATGATTTGACATCATTCCCATGCCTGGTTATTTATCTGGAAAAATGAAGACCCTAATTTGAAAATATACCTGCACCCCCCAACATTCACAGCAGCACTGTTTACAATAGCCAAACATGGAAACAACTCAAATGCCCATTAGCCAATGATTGGTTTAACAAAATGTGACTTACATCATCTGCTAATGGGCATTTGAGTTTTTCCCCTGTCTTGGCTATTGTAAATAGTGCTGCTATGAATGTTGGGGTGCATGTATCTTTTAGAATTAGGGTCTTTGTTTTTCCAGATAGATAACCAGGAGTGGGAACGCTGGATTGTATGGTAACTGTATTTTTGGATTTTTAAGGGACCTCCATACTGTTTTCCATAGTGACTGAATATATATCTGGATGAATGAATCTCTTTGCTCTATACCTGGAGCACAATATTGCAGTCAACCATAAATCAATAAAAACATCAAATAGACATTAAGCCTTATTTATTTTTCTTTATTTTCCTTTGAGAGTATGAGATAAAGTTAATAAGCACATAATCACACACTGACATAAAGATAAAGGTTTAGATAAGCCGTATGAGTTCCAGAAGTTTTAGAGAACAGGACTTTGGAGGTCACACTGAATTTATCTCTTTTCGTCTTAGCACAAGCAATTTTCTTTCATGAATCTATGAAATATGAGAAAAAATAAAGTTCTAACTTTTACAGTCAGCTCCCCAACCAATTTGTAATGCCATTTTGAGGCATATTTGTGTTCATTGCTTTCGAGGGTCTTACTAATTAAACTGTTTACCAGATACTGCTTTGAAGACTATATCAGTTTAAAGTATAATATTTGTATTAAAAACCTTAACATTTCCACTTGGAAATAGAAAGACCAGAAAATCTGTTTGAAAATCCCCAGGAATAGTGATGAAGACCTGAAAGAACTTTGGAATGGACAAGTGGTAAAGAACATCATTCTAAGGTTATCTACACCAATCCAAAGATACTTAGGAAAGATTTTGATGCTGATAGTTTTTCAACAAAGTAATTTTGATAATGTCTATAATAAACAAATTCAGCTGGTAATTGGAGGCAAAATGAACCTCATTATGGAAATAAATCTGCATTATTTTTGGTGCAATTGGATTGGGAATACTTTGTAACAGTATGTTGCTGTTCACAAAAGCAAAACAACTCAATTCATCCACTTGCAGAGGAAAATATTATCTGTCCAGAAGTGGCAAGAGGGTTTAGTTGAGCTTCATAAATATTCCTGCCTGAATGTGAAGCTTGAAGTTTTAGTGAGAATGTGTGTGGTCCCACATGCACGGACGTCTGTGAACAAAGAAAAGAACCAGGGTCTAGCATTACTGAAGCTTCAGCCAGTTCAGTTGAGTCATTCAGTCATGTCTGACTCTTTGAAACCCCATGGACTGCAGCACACCAGGCTTCCCTGTCCATCACCAACTCCCAGATCTTGATCAAGTTCTGTCCATCCAGTTGGTGATTCCATCCAACCATGTTTCAGTAGGGTAGAAAAATTCTAAAATGTATTTGAGAATCAGTGAGGAACTATCTATTTCTCTGTGTATTACTCATAAACTACAACTGATTAAAGAATTTTGTGCTCAACAAGTGTTATTCTTAGAACTGTAATTTTTGGATTAGAGCATTAGAATCAAGGATAATGCAAATATAGGACATACTTATAAGACTGAATTGTCAACACATAGGTACAGAAATGGTAAATACTTCAGAGTCCCTACTCATAAACTCAAAATATGGCTCTAAGATTCTTAAAAACCAAAGAAAAACACATTTAATTGTGTGATTTTCTAGTCTTTCCTGACTTCCAGGTGGAAATGTTAAAGTTTTGGATATAAATATTATACTATTTAACTTATATGAGAGTACATCATGAGGAACGCTGGGCTGGAAGAAGCACAAGCTGGAATCAAGACTGCCGGGAGAAATAGCAATAACCTCAAATATGCAGATGACACTACCCTTATGGCAGAAAGTAAAGAGGAACTCAAAAACCTCCTGATGAAAATGAAAGAGGAGAGTGAAAAGGTTGGCTTGAAGCTCAACATTCAGAAAACAAAGATCATGGCATCTGGTCCCATCACTTCATGGGAAATAGATGGAAAAACAGTGGAAACAGTGTCAGACTTTATTTTTGGGGCCTCCAAAATCACTGCAGATGCTAATTGCAGCCATGAAATTAAAAGACGCTTGCTCCTTGGAAGGAAAGTTATGACCAACCTTGATAGTATATTAAAAAGCAGAGACATTACTTTGCCAACCAAGGTCCGCCTAGTCAAGGCAATGGTTTTTCCCGTGGTCATGTATGGATGTGAGAGTTGGACTGTGAAGAAAGCTGATTCCCGAAGAATCGATGCTTTTGAACTGCGGTGTTGGAGAAGACTCTTGAGAGTCCCTTATACTGCAAAGAGATCCAACCAGTCCCTTCTAAAGGAGATCAATCCTGGATGTTCATTGGAGGGACTGATGCTGAAGCTGAAACTGCAATACTTTGGCCACCTCATGTGATGAGTTGACTCACTGGAAAAGAGTCTGATGCTGGGAAAGGTTGGGGGTGGGAGGAGAAGGGGACGACCGAGAATGAGATGGCTGGATGGCATCACGGACTCTGTGGACATGAGTTTGAGTGAACACCGGGAGTTGGTGATGGACAGGTAGGCCTGGCGTGCTGTGATTCATGGGGTCACAGAGAGTCGGACACGATTGAGCGACTGAATGGAACTGAACTGAACTGAACTGAAGTTGATATAGTCTTCAAGGCAGATTGGGTTTATAATACTGATTAATGTAATTAACTGGAGAATGAGAAACTGTCCCAAAGATATATAGAAACTGTCCCCCAAATTTTTCAGTCATCACCATCAATCTTGAAAAGTCTCACAGCCCTACAGCAAAGCTAGGTGAAAACTTAAAAAGTATTATTTGTGTCAATGAAATCAAAACCAATCTCCAAGAATATGGACATTGTTTTAAAACCTGAATGCACTAGACAAACCAAAGACAGTCAAGAGGAGCAAAATCCCATGACTTCATTCAGGAAAGATAGTATGGGTAAATCGAGTAGTGTTTATGTCTGGAACAGATCGTATAAGCCACTAGGATCTCACCACTCAATACAGCATAGAGTATACTCAAAGCATCAGAGATGCTCCTGATTCAGCCTCGAGACACTGCCATGTTGGCCCAAATCAAAAGTAAATGGGAAACCAGACTTACTGGTGCTGAGACACTCCCTCCTTTCAAAGCCCTTGGCTACTGCTTCCAGTCCACCTTGACCTCAGATAGTCTACAAAGAGTAATGATCACTGATGCAGCTAGAGCTCCTTGTCTCTCAGGGGGATTCGAGGACCTTAATCACCTTATTCTGAGTACAGTGGGGAATTCTGGGAAAGGGAGGGACTGAAACCACGTGATTCTATTGATTACAGACACCAAGTCACCACTGAGCCTGCTCTTGTCGGGCGTGTGTGCTCAGTCCTGTTTGACTCTTTGCGATCCCCAGGACTCTAGCCCATCTGCCCCTTTGTCCATGAGGTTTCCCAGGTAAGAATACTGGGTGGGTTTCCATTTCCTCCTCCAGGGGATCTTCCTGACACAGGGATCAAACCAGTGTCTTATTCATCTCCTGCATTGGCAGGAAGATTCTTTACCACTGAGCCACCTGGGGGAGAAATAAAATTTAACTGGTGGATTTGAGATAAGAGTCACAGCAGAGAAGAGAAACTGAAGCCATCTTGTGCGTGAAAGTGAAAGTCACTCAGTCATGTCCGACTCTTTGTGATCCAGGACAGAACACTGGAATGGGTGGCCTTTCCCTTCTCCAGGGGATCTTCCCAACACAGGAATTGAACCAGGGTCTCCCTCATTGCAGGCAGATTCTTTACCAACTGAGCTATCCAGGAAGCCCATCTTGTGCATAAAGTGAAGTCGCTCAGTCCTGTCAAACTCTTTGCCACCCCATGGACTGTGACCCACCACTCTCCTCCGTCCATGGGACTTTCCAGGCAAGAGTACTGGAGTGGGTTGCCATTTCCTTCTTCAGGGGATCTTCCTGACCCAGGGATCGAACCTGGGTCTCCAGCATTGTAGACAGATGCTTTACCATCTGAACCACCAGGGAAGTCGTGCGTGGGGACCTTTAGAAAGATTCACGCACTATTGTGCCTTTTGCTGAATTTTTAATTGTGATCAATGTTTTACATGCTTGTAATAAGTATGTTCATAAAGGTCAGAGGGGATCCTCCTGATTGGAAATAATTGAATGTGAAGAAGTTAGTGGGATATGTAAATCACTTCCAAACCGCCTTCCTGTCCCTTCTCTGATGGCCCAGCAAAAGTAATATAGAATACCAAGGAGAGAAAGGGAAAACACAGCCTTGATTAGTACTTAATATCAGCAGAAGTAGCCAGAGATGAAATATTTCAACACAACCATCATGATGCCAGTGAAAAATGCTCATGGGATCTGAAGATTTAAAATAGGTTACTGTCAACTGAATTTAGTTGTTTCACTCACAGAACCAACTATTCCAGGAATTGTGACTATAAACCCAGGCTAATGGCACTGGGTATGCAATCTTAGACGTTGTGAACAACCTTTTAATGTCCTACCAGTATCTGAGGGCCAAGACCAATTTCTATCCATGTGGCAAGTCCTCTAAATAAAGGATTGCAGCAGTTTTCAAGGGGTAAGGATTACTGTATGTTCTTTCACACCAGAAAGCAAGGGTTAAGGAATGTTTAAGTGGGGGTTAAAAGACATACTAGCATTAAACTGTGGAGAAGGAAATGGCAACCCACTCCAGTGTTCTTGCCTGGAGAATCCCAGGGACGGGGGGGCTTGGTTGGGCTTCCGTCTATGGGGTCACACAGAGTCGGACACGACTGAAGTGACTTAGCAGCAGCAGCAGAAGCATTAAACTGAGAATTTTTCATAGAAAGATTGTAAAGAATTGAAATGGGAATAACTTTCTCACTATGCTATTACTCCTATCTAATGCTGCTGCCATGTAACAGCTAAAATCATCTTGAGAACTGCCTCATCCAATATCCCCGTAATTTGGGAAACAACAGTGTCAATACAAGACTCAGAAGACCTAGGTCCTCTGCTCAACTCTATCATTTACTAGGTGTGTGACTCTGAGGCAAAATCTTCCTCTGTTTTGTCTCATTTTTCCCATTTATAAAATGGACCCTTATAGGCCCTTCATACTTGACAATAATGAAACTCTGCTGTTGAATTTAAGTCACACTTAGCCTTCAGAAATTTCCCTTTCAGAGAAGACTTTGTTTCTCCTTGTGTAGCTTACTTTGCTTCTCTTGTCTAGAATAGGAGAGAGAGAGACACACAGAGAAAGGCAGAAGTCAGCAACAAGCAGCAGCTCAGCAGGGCAGGGAGGAGCCAAACACAGATATCAGGAAAGTACAGGTTCTAGAGTCAGTAAAGGTGGGTTTGAATCCTGGATTTCTTTACACAGATTTACATGGGCTTATGCAAGCTACTTAATTTTCAAGACATCTGTTTTCTCATTCAATCTGTTGAGAGGCTAATCCTTAGTACACAAGATTGCTGTAAAGTTTAAGTAACTAGGTTGAAGAAGGCATGTCTTATTCCTGTAGGGGACATATACATTTGAATGCCTGAAATAAGGAACATTGACCATTTCCATCCTGTCAGCCTCAGGATAACTTGGTTATCCCACCTCATCTCTTGAGAGTATCAGATTTACAGTGGGTATTAAAGAAGACATATCTGTTACTAATATTAATATATTTAATAATAGAAATATTGGAGTGATGTTAACTATTAAGACTGAAGAGAAAAATAAAACCTAGAACATGGTGATTTCTGTGTGATAAAATAAATGTTGAAGAAAATTAACTTTTAAGTTTATATTAAAAGTAAGAGGATAAGAGGAAAGAAATGGCTGTTGCTTAAGTATGTCATAATGCTATTAAATGATATGAATTGGAATAATTCAATTCAATTCACATTGTGCTAGTTATTTATAAGAATGGTTATAGTTATATTTTAAAGTATATAATTAATATTAGAAAGAGAAGACTGATATTCAAGGTAGTTGAAATTTTAAAAGAGGATACTGCACTTCTCCATGTGTCCATGTTTTATATATACTGTGTAATACATCATAATAAAACTATTTAAATCATGGGTTTCTTTTGCAATTTAAATGGGATAAGGTTCTAATAGTCATGTCAGTAACAAAATAAAAGAGACTCTAAAGTTTCCAAGAATCCCAGAAACCACAAGTGATTTATCTCCAAATACTAAGATAACTATGGTATCTACTTCATGAGATTCTGGTGACAATGAATGATATAATACATGGCAAGTATTGGTAATAGCACTGACACAGAAAGAACTTACTTGGTGTTTTTTATTGATATGTTTAATATGGCTTATAAATCCTTATCTGTAATTTCTGAGAAGTAATGAAGAATAGGTGAGGTATTTCATGTCAGAATGTGAGTTAAGATGACAACTTTTTAATTTTTTTATTGAAGGATATCTGCTTTACAGAATTTTGCTGTTTTCTGTCAAACCTCAGCATGAATCAGACATAGGGATACATATGCCCCTCCCTCTTGAACCTCCCTCCCCTCTCCCTCCCCACCCCACCCCTCTAGGTTGATACAGAGCCCTGTGTGAGTTTCCTGAGCCACACAGCAAATGCCCGTTGCTGTCTATTCACACATGGTGATGTGATTTTCCATTGCTCTCTCCGTTCATCCCACCCTCTCCCTTCTCCCGTGTCCATCAGTCTGTTCTCTATGCCTGTTTCTCCATTGCGGCCCTGCAAATAAATTCATCAATACCATCTTTCTAGATTCCATATATATACATCAGTATACAGTATTTCTCTTTCTATTTCTGACTTATTTTTTCCTGTATAACAGGCTCTAGGTTCATCCACCTCTTTAGACTTGCTCAAATTCATTCCTTTTTATGTATGAATAATAGTGCATTGTGTATATGTACTAATACTTCTTTATCCATTCATCCATTTGCTGTATGGCTCAGGAAACTTGAACAGGGCCTCTGTATCAACCTAACATGACAATTTTTCAGAGAAAAAGATAAATTTGCTAAATATACACCAATGAATCTGAGGCCGATATCCACACAAAAAAATAATGGATATGTTTATAGAGTGTAATCTATACTATAAAAGTTATGTAACTACAAATTTGGACATCTTTAGGTTTTAATTAGCCTATAAATAGCATGACACAGTTGTCATTTTGAGTATAGGGTATGGTCCAAATGAAGCCTCCTAAGTCAGACTATGCAAATTTAACCTCTAGCTCCACTTATATTGAAAAGCATTACCTCTAGTAAACAATAATACTACTGGCCCCTCAGTATCATCATCTGTGATATGAAAGCAATATAGGTAGCTACTAAATTTAAAACAGTGCCTGGCATAGAAGTACCGAGTAAATGTAAACTTTTCTTGTTACTTTTCAGAACACTTATGAAATATTTTGATAAAGTTCCTCTAGATTTTTGTAGATAGGACTAGAAATGACACTAACTTTTTAAACTTTAGTATTCATAATCCCAGCCTTTGGCTTCTAATTAATTGTAAATTACTCAGAGATATGCAGATGACATCACCCTTAGGGCAGAAAGTGAAGAGGAACTAAAGAGCTTCTTGATAAAAGTGATAGAGAGTGAAAAAGCTGACTTAAAACTCAACCTTTGCTTTATCGCAACGGGTTTGCTGACAGGACACAGGTGTTGTGAAAACTATCCTTAAACCTAAGCAAAAATGGGAAAGGAAAAGACCCGCATCAACATCGTCGTCACTGGGCACGTAGATTCAGGGAGGTCTAGCACGACTGGCCATCTGGTCTACAAATGAGGGGGATCGACAAGAGAACAGTGGAAAAGTTCGAGAAGGAGGCTGCCGAGGTGGAAGGGCTCCTTCAAGTACACCTGGGCCTTGGACAAACTGAAAGCGGGTGTGAGCAGGTATCACCATTGCTATCTCCCTGTGGAAATCTGAGACCAGCAAGTGCTGTGTTACCATCATTGATGCCCCCGGACACAGAGACTTCATAAAAAACATGATTACAGGAGCCTCGCAGGCTGACTGTGCTGTCCTGACTGTTGCTGCTGGTGCTGGTGTATTTGAAGCCGGCATCTCCAAGAGTGGGCAGACCCGTGGGCATGCCCTTCTGGCTTGGACTCTGGGTGTGAAACAACTAATTGTTGGAGTTAAAATGGATTCCACAAGCCACCCTACAGCCAGAAGAGATACAAGGAAACCGTTAAGGAAGTCAGTGCCTACATTAAGAAAATTGGCTAGAGCCCCAACACAGTAGCTTTTGTGCCAATTTCTGGCTGGAATGGTGACAGCATGCTGGAGCCAAGTGCTAACAGGTCATCATGGTTCAAGAAATGGAAAGTCACCCATAAGGATGGCAGTGCCCGTGGAACCACCCTGCTTGTAACTCTGGATTGCATCCTGCCACCAACTCACCCAACAGACAGACACTTGGTGTTTGCCCCTCCAGGATGTCTATAAAGTTGGTGGTATTGGTTCTGTCCCTGTGGATCGCGTGGAGACTGACGTTCTCACACCTGGCATGGTGGTCACCTTTGCTCCAGTCAATGTAACAACTGAAGTGAAGTCTGCAGAAGTGCACCATGAAGCACTGAGTGAAGCCCTTCCCGGGGCCAATGTGAGCTTCCATGTCAGGAACGTGTCTGTCAAAGATGTTCGTTATGGCAGTGTGGCAGGTGACAGCAAAAATGACCCACCAGTGGAAGCCACTGGCTTCACAGCTCAGCTGATTATTTTGAACCATCCAGGCCAGATCAGTGCAGTATATGACCTGTGCTGGACTGTCACAGAGCTCACGTTGCTTGCAAGTTTGCTGAGCTGAAGGAGAAGATTGATCGCTGTTCTGGAAAAAGCTGGAAGATGGCCCTAAATCCTTGAAATCTGGCGATGCTGCCGTTATTGATATGGTTTCCGGCAAGCCCACATGTGTCAAGAGCTTCTCTGACTATCCTCCCCTGGGCCGTTTTGCTGTGTGTGACATGAGACAGACAGTCGCTGTGTCATCAAAGCAGTGGGCAAGAAGGCAGCTGGAGCTGGCGAGGTCACCATGTCTACCCAGAAAGCTCAGAAGGAAGGCTGAATGAATATTATCCCCAGTACCTGCCACCCCAGTCTCAATCAGTGGTGGAAGAACAGTCTCAGAACTGTTTGTCTCAAAGGGCCATTTAAGTTTAATAGTAAAAGCCTGGTTAATAACAATGAGTCATAAAACCTTCAGAAGGAAAGGAGAATATTTTTGTGGGCCATATGTTTTGTGTGTGGCAGTTTAAGTTATTAGTTTTTAAAATCAGTACTTTTTAATGAAAACAACTTGACCAAAAATCTGTCACAGATTTTGAGACCCATTAAAAACATTTTAATGAGGAAAAAAAAAAAAAAACACTCAACCTTCAGAAAACGAAGATCATGGCATCCGGTCCAATTACTTCATGGGAAATAGATGGGGAAAGAGTGGTAACAGTGACAGACTTTTATTCTGGGGGGCTCCAGAATCACTGCAGATGGTGACTGCAGTCAGAATCACTGCAGATGGTGACTGCAGCCATGAAATTAAAAGACGCTTGCTCCTTGGAAGAAGATCTATGACAAGCTTAGACCACATATTAAAAAGCAGAGACATTATTACTTTGTCACTGTTGCTGCTAAGTCGCTTCAGTTGTGTCCAACTCTTTGCAACCCGATGGATATGGACTGTAGCCCACCAGTTTCCTCTGTCTATGGGATTCTCCAGGCAAGAATAGAGGAGTGAGTAGCCATTCCTTTCTCCAGGGAATCTTCCTGACCCAGAGATCAAATCCTCTTCTCCTGCATTGGCAGATGGATTCTCTACCACTGAGCCACCAAGGAAACCCTTAAATGTGTGTGTGTGTATTTTTTTTTAAATATATATATTTTGAACAGATTTCAAAAATCTAGTTTTAAACAGAGTTGATCGGGTGGTCAGAAAATAAATATGACAACACGTTTGCATTTGAAGACGTGTCATCTCATTCATTAGCCACATAACTGTATAATTAGATCAAAACTGCAATTATTGTAGAGTCACAGAACTAAAGGGTCTTAAATACTACTTGGAAATCTGTATTAATGAATTCCAGATACAATTCTATATGATTTCACTTTTACAGTGTTTCATCCTAGTATATCATTGGAAAAACTTACCTTTGAAGAAAGGGGCTATATCCCAGCTTCAGCTTGCTGAGGCTGTTATTGAGTTGCTCCCAAGGATAACTTCTAAGATGTAAAATAAAGATGTAACTTGTCATCCAACTTGGATAACTTGAAGACTGGGGAAATTACACTGAGATTATGAAAGTAAACTGGGGTGATCTGGAGGAAAGTGGGATGTATGCTAAGTCTTTTATTGTGCATTGAACCCTAGCAACAACTAGTAGCTTATAATGCAATTATTTTAAAAGTTTTCTCCTTTAGTTTTATGCATAAAACTATTACAGCCTCCCAAATAAATATTTGCATATTTTCCCCACCATTATATTTACCTATTGGCACCCTGCTGAGTGTCTAAATCAAGAACTTTCTCTCAGAAACAAATCAAAATTGCTATGTGTAAAGTTTTAATTTTCCAGTTCCAAAGTTTAGAAGAACCAATAAGCATACGATCAATTTTAATTTAAATTGAAACCCACAGCTGTATTTACTGTTTACTGTAGATGGTCTTTCAGGGAACTGAATCTAATGTAATTTCTTCACTTATCTAATCATATTGAAGAGATGTTTTGACCAACTTGTTACAAGGAGAATGTGTAATGAAATAGGAAGAGATGATGTTATGTTTTATGATGTTTCATATTGTTCTGTTACTCTTCGATTGTGAGAAGTAGTGAGTCATTTGGATTAAACATGTCAGAGTATATAATGACTGCTGATAATAACACAAGTAAAACCTGACATTGTGGCTCTGAATGAAATTTCAGGCAATGTTGTTACAGATGTCCACACGCGTAGTACACTGTCAAGCTCCTGGACATAATTAGACACATAACTCACTTAAATTACAACGTGAAGCTTTCCTCCTCCCCTCAGAGGTATGTGTGATCCTGCTGTTTCATACCGAGGGCTTAACAGACTGTTTCAATACGAAATCTGGAAAAATATCTGTCCTTTTTTAAAATTTACCTACTTCATTTAGGTTTGTCCTACAGGCTTTCAGGAATAAAGCACTATATCGGGGGCAAAAGAGGGGATTGATTGCAATACTTAAACAGCTTTAAAACTTTCCTAATGGAATGAATGAGCAAAAAAAAATTGATAGAAATGATAGGTGATAGATAAATGGTAGGTAGTCAATAGATAGATTAATTGATTGATAGACAGGGACAGACCTAAAGAATGCTGGTTCTCACTGCTTACCATAAGTGCCAGTAGACACGTAGCTCTAATGAGTTACCATACCAAAAAATGGGAAAACCTAGGCTATCTGGGCTATTTCCAGAATAACAGTGGCAATTCACAATCTTATGGGGAAGGGTCATCTTTAAGAGTCAGAGGTTAAGGTCATTCTTTTAGGATGGGAAGAATTTGTCACCCAGGAAGTTGAAGTTGTCATAAGGTTTTAATTGATCTTAGATGGAGAGAGGTTTATCAATTTAGATTATATTTTCCAGATATTAATGATTGTACCTGGCAGATCCAGATCCAGAAAAATGAATCAATGTTTTTTTCACATGACATGATTTCTTTTAATTTTAATATGACTGCTAAATAAAAGGAAATGCTTTGAAAAAATGTATAGCTCAATGAGCTAAACATAAAATCACAGAACCATAACTCTATATGTTCTTTCCTCCCCCTCCTCCCTGTTCTTTCCTCCCTCCACAAAGCACTTAAACTGTAAATTTGACTGTTTTCTCACGAGGACTAAGCTAGTGATTCATATGAAATGGTTTTCTAAAAGCAAAACTACATTCATAAAATAATACAAACATACAAGAGCAAAATTCTATGAAAACATACTTGACTTATTTGGAAAATAAACTTTAATTTTAAAAATAGGGATATTGGGTTTGATTTACAATAGGCAGGACTCTTTAGCTAAATATTGACTCAGATATGAAATGGATTTATCTTACATTAATAAAAAATAATAACTTGGGCCACTGAATGCAAGAATAATTCAGGAGTATATGTAGCGCCATCTAAGGCGTTTCTATTATATCTCTGAAATTCATCCAGAATTTTTCTGGTGTTCCCTTCTAACTCTGCCATGGATTTAAAACTCTTTCGTCAGAGTTCTTTCTTATGAAAGACCTGAGAAACTCAGTAGAGTGGAGTCAAGTTCCAGAGTCTGGAGACCAGACTCAGATATGACATTAAATTACAGGGGGACAAAGATAGTCAGGGGAGGTTGGGATGGTTGAGGGACTTTTGTGTGTTTTGAATAATTTTCTTCTAAGTATATTGTATTGTGGGTAAATTTATCTTGTTTTTGACGCATTTATCTGAGTGTTTTACTTTCAGATACAGCTTAGTTTAAGAAAAGTATCTAGGGAAATTCCTCTCACTCTATCCATCCTCCAAGTCCTACTCAGAAGCTGGGTTTCTAGGCTGGGGTAGAGTTGAGAAGTGAAAGTTGGGGAATTTTTTTTTTTTTTCCTTTTTTCCTGGAGAGGATGTGAGATGAGAGAAAATGCTTTAAATCATCTTCTGTTATATTACTTTTGTAGATACTCTAGAAAAATCAATTTGTATCGCACACAAAGGCTTCTTTCTTTTTCCACCTCTATGCTCCATGATGGGGAATATGTAAGAATTGGAAGATGCACTAGATGAGCTTCTGAATAAATGTTACAACACGGATGAAGTGCCAAATAATTGAATAAAAATTTCCAGAAGTGTATATGCTATAGTATATCACTAACTTAAAATTTCAGGAAATGTCATCTAATATATAGTGTCAGAAAGCAGATCTGTGGTTTTCTGAGACAGAAAAGACTATTAGGGAAGAGGAAAGGGAAGGATTTCAAGGGGGGACAATAAACTTTGGGTGATGATGAGTATGGTAATTACAGTGATTATTTTGTCAATTTTGTGGACATATATGTATCAAAACTAATCAAATTATACACTTCAAATGTGTGTTTATTGCATGCCAGTTTTATCTGGTAAACTATTAAAATAATAGATATAATAACGAACTGAACACAATTAGAATGACACTAGAAACAGTTATAACAAAAACTTTGCATGCCTACTTTTGAGATGTATGAAAGAACCCAAACAAAATTGATGTTCTTTAGGCAAACATGGTTTTCAGACTTATGCAATTTTCACAGTACTTCCAACCTTTTGCTTCTCCTATTATTATCAAAATACAGGTCACTTGAAGCTAAATAATACTTAAAATAATGTTATGAATACAGCTTTATAACTGCTTTTCCAGTTTCTATATTTCATGTTAACATTCTAATGGTACACCGAAGCCAGTTTACATTTCTTAGATGAAATGATTAACTGTGGACCTCTTTTAATCTAATATTTTTTGTTTAGTTCTTTAACTCTTTAGCCTGTAAAATATACTTATATAGAACAAAGTTTTATTGTTTTAGCTTAAAATTTTTTCTGTTTGACATTTCCTAACCATATCTGAAGCTCAACATTCAAGAGTAAGATCATGGCATTCGATCTCATCACTTCCTGGCAAATAGATGGGGAAACAATGAAAACAGTGAGAGACATTTTTGGGGAGCCTGGTGGGCTGCAGTCCATGGGGTAGCTGAGAGTTGGACACAACTGAGCGGCTTCACTTTCACTTTTCACTTTCATGCATTGGAGAAGGAAGTGGCAACCCACTCCAGTGTTCTTGCCTGGAGAATCCCAGGGACGGGGGAGCCTGGTGGGCTACTGTCTATGGGGTCACACAGAGTCGGACACAACTGATGTGACTTAGCAGCAGCAACCATATCTGAAACTATAACTGGATTATCAATTTTTAGTAAGTAACTTGAAAAATAAAACTGATTTTGACTAGAAAATCCAACTTTCTTCAGTGGGATTTCCCAGGCAAGAAGACTGGAATGGGTTGCCATTGCTTTCTCCAGGGGATTGTACCAACCCAGGGATCAATCCAAGGTCTCCTGTATTGGCAGGCAGATTCTTAACCACGGAACCCCCAGGAAGTCCCTGTTATTTTAAATTGGGCTATTATTTAAAGTTCCCTTCCACTGTTGTATGTTTGCTTTCTTATATATGTTTTCTGAAGTAACGCTTTGGGACATTGATAAATCTCCTTTATCTCAACCTATTACATCAGAATGCATTTTAAAGTCAACACACACAGATCTTCACAATTACTGGATCTGTGTGTGGGCTAAGTTGCTTCAGTAGTGTCTGACTTTGCAACCTCATGCACTATAGCCCACCAGGCTCCTCTGTCCATGGGATTCTCCAGGCAAAAATACTGGAGTAGGTTGACATTTCCTCCTCCAGGGGATCTTTCCAACCCAGGACTGTTTTCTGTGCTTCCTGCATTGTGGGTTCTTTACCATTAGCGCCACCATGGCCAGAGTCAATTAGTTTCTCGTTCAAGTTTGAACTTAATCATGTTTTGAGTTTGACATTTTTATAGATTAAACTTGAATACAAATCTCTAGGCAATGATTCCAAGATCTCAGACTAAAAGAATTCACCTCAGTGGGAAGAGAGCTAAACAACACAATGTTTTTCTCATTGGAAATCTGCAAAAATATAGTCAACCAAACAACAATAAAAAAAAAAAACAACCCTCAAACGTCTACCCCTTCAAGTTTCGACAGTTCCTTTTCAACAAAGCATGGTAAAAATGCAGAACACGGAGCTAAAACAATTGAAACTCATATCAGAATAGATCAGCATGTTGCAGAGACTGAGAAAATGCTACAAGCTCCCAGCTGGGAAAACTTGTAATTGCAACCAGCCAGAACATTGATATAGAGATAGCAAAATTACTAACAAGGGAAAAAGAAAATTTAGGAGACAAATAGAGGAAGCGTTTTCCTATGTATGACAAGAACCCTAGTAAATATGACAAAGTGCTCGTCAAAAGCAGAATGTTGAACTGGCGTGAAGAAAATATAAAATTGATTACTACAATGACAAGCCACATAAAATGCCATAATAACAGCACAGGAGCTCATTTCAAATAAAAGTGAAATAAAAACACTCTTCCAAATTAAGGAGGGGAAATGTGAACAAAACTAAACTTCTTGCTTAGGGCAATTCTGTAACCATTGTCAAAAGCAATCAAGACTAATGGTAACATTATCATAATACAAGAATACATATGACTCTAGGGATTTCTTCAATATATACATCTATAGCCCTAGCTTCTGAAACATCAGGAAAACAGCAATCTAGGAGCTAATACCCCATTACAGTAGAATACAAACAAAGCTATGTGATAAATTCATTTCTAAGACAAAAAGTTTATCTTCCTTGACTCAGCCATACCAAAACACAGGGAGGCAGAAATATACTTCAGTTAATGCATTCAGAATGGCAACACTATGTATATAGACGTCGACTCAAAAATCTATCATTGCAGTTATTTATCAATGAATTTTTGTTCTAGACTCAGAGAATTAAGAGTTACGAAGACTCTAGATCTTATGGCAATGGTTATCTCAGAAAAGTTGTTCAGCTGAAAAAACAAAAATTGCCTAGGGCTATAAGTGATTGTGAAATATATTATCTACTGAGTATGAAGACTCTTGCTGTCTTTAGAATTGCCTACTGATTACTCTAACCAGTCATATTCTTTGGACAAGATATCTTTTGTTAGAGGACAGCATTGGTACTGATTGGCAATGGACGTACACAGCATTTTCCAAGTTACTAATAATAGATGCATAAATGATACTGGCCTGTATCAGGCGGGATAGTCCTCACTGGTGTAGGTTCTCCTGGCATTCAAACTTTTTGGTTCTCAAATCAACAAACTGGACACTAGCCGAGAAGCGGGTAAGCAGAGCTGCGTGGGATCCTGGCAGCCTTGCCAAGAGAACGCCTCTGTGAATTAAATGGTGAACTCTGCACTTGTGCCCTGGTATTCATGCGGCCCTTTGCCACAATTCTGCCTCGTGTTAGTGCTTGTCTTTGGTTTGTTTTGTCATTGTTTTCGAGAAGCTATTTAGTCCACCTTCCAAAAGCATAAGAAAACAGTTCACCACAATTGATAGGCTTATTGGTATTTAAAGACACAAAACTCTGACTACATATTCAATTAGAAATCACAAGGGCTCAAAAACTGTTCCTCAGTTCAGTTCAGTTCAGTCGCTCAGTCGTGTCCGACTCTCATTATACATCGTTTTTATCATTTAATTTCTTTTTTTTTTTTTTAGGATGCCCATGTGTTTACTACTCAAGTGATTTCACATTTATGCACTCAAAAGCGGTGAAAGCGAAGTCGATCAGTCGTGTCCGACTCTTGGCAACCCCATGGACAGTAATCTGTCAGGCTCCTCTGTCCATGGAATTCTCCAGGCAAGAATACTGGAGTGGGTTGCCATTTCCTTCTCCAGGGGATCTTCCTGACCCAGGGATTGAACCAGGGTTTCCCACACTGTAGGCAGACACTTTACTGTCTGAGCCACCAGGCAAGTCCTATCTACATTCAGAATTTCCCCTCAAATTTATTAATCCATGAGATCTAAAAATCTCTGTAATAAAAAAATGGCAAAAAATAAGATACAAATAGAAAATAAAATTCCTCATCAAAATAATTTTATTAAATCAAAATATCTATTTATAGTAAAGTGTTCTATATGATTAAATGCACTTTAACTTCTCACTGCTACTATTGACTATCTCTAAAATAATTTGAGAAGATAATATGGATGCCAGACTCTTTCCCCCCAGTGCTCAATGCCTTTTTTGTTTCTCTAGATTGCTGTCTCCTTCCATACATCATTATTTCCTCAAACACACAGGAAGTAAGAGATACATGAAAAGCCAGGGCTATACTTAGCTTTTTTTTTTTTCTCTCTTTATACTTCCTTACCTTCAGAAGAGCTCAGTTCTTTCCCTTCTGACATTCAAATGAGTAGAGTGAAACAGCATGAAGAAGTACTGACCAGTTTAAACTGATTTTGCCTCCTTAAATATTGCTGTTGATTCATCAAATTGAAATGGCACCAGCTTAACCTTAAACCTTAAATAGGTTGTTGATTAAACAAATGCGCTATTTCACAGAGACAGCACTGTACTTGTGCACTGCAGGAACCCATGTCTCTAAAATAATCCTGGAAGCCAGAATCTTCCTAACTCAAAGAAGAGAAATGTGGCCACAGGAGACTTTATTTATTTATTTTTAATTAATTAATTTATTTTAATTGGAGGCTAAATCCTTCACAATATCGTGGTGGTTTTTGCCATACAGCAGCCTGAATCAGCCATGGGTGCACATGCGCCCCCCATCCTGAACCCCTTTCCACCTCCCTCCCCACCCCATCCTTCTGGGTTGTCCCTGAGCCCTGCTTCATGCATTGAACTTGCACTGGTCATCTGTTTTACATATGGTAATACACATGTTTGGCCTGTCAGGTTCCTCCATCTGAGGGATTTTCCAGGCAAGAATACTAGAGTGGGTTGCCATTTCCCTCTCCAGAGGATCTTCCTGACCCAGGGATGGAACCTGGGTCTCCAGCATTGCAGGCAGACTCTTAACCATCTGAGCTAACAGGGAATCTATTGTAAGTCAATGTTACCTCAATGAAGAATATTTTTTAAAAAAGAAAGCACGACACAATTCTAACAGGCACAGAAAGGGAGCTAGAGCATGTTTTGGTTCTTAATTGTTATGAATGGACTGCTTTATACTCTAAAGTAGCTGTTCCCAGTTTGTATGTCTCCCCCACACTAGACAGAGACTCTCAGATGGCAGCAGCAATGTTTTGCCAGTTCCACTGACAAGCCCAGCTGTTTGTGAGTGGAGAGACTGCAAGAACATGCACAGAAATCTTCAAACACAAGGGCTCATGGAAGAGAGAATGCTGATTTTTTTTTTTTTTTTTTTGATGGGAAACTATAAGACAAATGAATGAGAGAGAAATAGCTGGGGTGGACAGTAATATCTGGAGCAAATAAGATTCTAGTATGATGGGGAAAAAGAATATTAAATACAAAATTAATAAAATAGTGGGAAGATATAACTGTCTGGTGAAGTTTTACAATGAAGCTATTTGCAGTGAATAAGCCAAGTTAAAAACAATAAAGTAATCCATCAGGTGAAAAGCCTGAAAAATAATAGTAAAATAAATCTAAAAATGAATAAAATGCAGGGAATAGGTGAATTTACGAACTGCTGCATCAAAAAACAAGTGTCCACAAATGAATATAGAGAAATGTATTTGTAGAATGACTAAACAAAGATTCACCAAGACTCCCTGAGGTTCAGACTTTAAATTACTAATCTCTCAGGGCACAACCTCCACTCTCACAACGGAGGAAGAATGCTCTGAACCATCAGCTTCAGACTCTTGGGGAAAATATAACCTAATCCAAGAACATTCCTGAGGTCACCTCTGTAAAACCAGAACAGCAATTAGCTTCTGACATATCTCCAGGAGAATGCCAACAAGTCCACCAGTGAGCTATAGGGCTTATTCCACAAAATATAGTTTGTGTATCAAAAAAAAAAGTTAAAACATGTATCACAAGAGTAAGGAATAGGAAAACATAAACCCAAAAATACAGATAAACTGTATAAATTTATTTTATAAATTTTATTATAAAAGATAGCTATTTTTCAAGCTGTGTTTAAAAATTATAGAAGTCATACTTAATAAAATCATAAAGCAAAGTGAAGACATCAGGAACAAAGGACAATGCATAAATGCATCTTTACCCACTCTGTACCCACAGCCCTACTTCAAATTTAGGAATTTATGCCAATGAAATTATTTTGAAAATGTGAAAAAAATGTTTAAAAAGTGATAGTGCCATGTATATGTAAATAATGGGACATGGTATAATTTTTTGCTAAACACACACACACACACATACACACACACACACACAAACATGCACGCGTGTGCGCTTCCCAGGTGGCACACTGATAAAGAACCCAACTGCCAATGCAGGAGATGCAAAGGATCCCTGGGTTAGGATCCCCTGGAGGAGGAAATGCAACCCACTCCAATATTCTTGTCTGGAAAATTCCATGGACAGAGGAGCTTGGTCAGGAACAGTTTATGGAGCCTCAAAGAGTTAGACATGACTGAGCGATTGAGCACGAGCATGCACACATATCTCTGTGTGTATGAATATACAAGTACACATGCATAACATGGATATTAGTGCAATTGCGTGAAGATAGCTACACAAAGCGAGAAACTCCAGGGCATGGTCCGGCACAACTAGAAGAAAGCCTTTTCTTTTCTCTTTTATGCACATACTCAGTGTCATAAATGATGAAGAATTTCTACAATGACATACCAGAGATATAAATGATATTACAAAGTAATCTATAAATCAAACAAATTGCCAAATATGGAATTATAGTTCCAATAGTTTTGAAAATCAAGTCACCTCCTGTAAATCTTACAGAAATAAACTTCTCACTCACTGTTATTTAAACTTTACTTCTCATGTCTAATTCCAGCTATCATCCAAATGTGGCCCTCAACTATACTAAGAACTTATTATTCAATTCCAGATTTGTTAATTCAGTCAGATTTTGGATTGTTGGTTACTTTTATTCATATGATTTTACTTTTCACTTTATTTCTGGAAAACCTGGTAAAAATTAAATGTTAGTTTTTGTGATTCAATTTACAAAATAATATGTTGTCTCATATTAGTAAAGAATGTGCACTTTGCCAAAAAGGAATTGCACTATTTGGTACTTTATACTTGATAAATGTACTTTCATTTTCATGACCAAACAGATTTTTGAGTAAAAATTTCTGTAATTTAAATGTTTCTACAAATAGTTTACTCACTAATTAAAACTCCTCTAAATTTTTTGAGTTCTATGAAGAACATTTTCTTAAATATGTAAATTGAAATGAAAAAATGTTTTCTTAATATACTTTTCAATGTATCATGAACCTATTTACCTAATACAAACTTACATTAAGTGCCTACTAAGTTTATATGCAGAGTACATCATAAGGAACGCTGGGCTGGAAGAAGCACAAGCTGGAATCAAGATTGCCGGGAGAAATATCAATAACCTCAGATATACAGATGACACCACCCTTATGGCAGAAAGTGAAGAGGAACTCAAAAGCCTCTTGATGAAAGTGAAAGAGGAGAGTGAAACAGTTGGCTTAAAGCTCAACATTCAGAAAACTAAGATCATGGCATCTGGTCCCATCAATTCATGGCAAATAGATGGGGAAACAGTGTCAGATTTTATTTTTGGGGGCTCCAAAATCACTGCAGATGGTGATTGCAGCCATGAAATTAAAAGACGCTTACTCCTTGGAAGGAAAGTTACGACCAACCTAGACAGCATATTAAAAAGCAGAGACATTACTTTGCCAACAAAGTTTTGTTTAATCAAGGCAATGGTTTTTCCCGTGGTCATGTATGGATGTGAGAGTTGGACTGTGAAGAAAGCTGATCGCCAAAGAATTGATGCTTTTGAACTGTGGTGCTGGAGAAGACTCTTGAGAGTCCCTTGGACTGCAAGGAGATCCAGCCAGTCCATTCTAAATGAGATCAATCCTGGGTGTTCATTGGAAGGACTAATGCTAAAGCTGAAACTCCAATACTTTGGCCACCTCATGTGAAGAGTTGACTCACTGGAAAAGACCCTGATGCTGGGAGGGATTGGGGGCAGGAGGAGAAGGGGACGACAGAGAATGAGATGGCTGGATGGCATCACCGACTCAATGGACATGAGTTTGAGTGAACTCCAGGAGTTGGTGATGGACAGGGAGGCCTGGCGTTCTGTGATTTATGAGGTTGCAAAGAGTTGGACACGACTGAGCGACTGAACTGAACTGAAGTTTATGATACTGTGTTGCATGTTATGAGATATACAGTGAGATCTTTATCCTCAAGGAGCTTAGATTCTCATAGAATTCAGGAAAGATATCCTGGTGGCTCAGATGGTAAAAATCTGCCTGCAATGCAGGAGACCTGGGTTTCATCCCTGGGTCAGGAAGATCCCCTGGAGAAAGATAATAGTTACCCACTCCATTATTCTTGCCTAAAGAATTCAATGGACAGAAGAAACTGGTGGTCGCAAAGTGTCCATGGGGTCGCAAAGAGTCAGACACAAATGTGTAACTATCACTTTCACGTTTTTACTTTCATAAACATAACCGTAACACAAACAGAATGTGCTGAGTATTTTGAGAGCTTTACAAATTGCTGTCACAGCATTGGTGGTGGTGTCTGCCAATCACTTCCATCTGGCAGGATTCTGTTCAGTTCAGTTCAGTTCAGTCGCTCAGTCGTGTCCGACTCTCTGCGACCCCATGCATCACAGCACGCCAGGCCTCCCTGTCCATCACCAACTCCCGGAGTTCACCCAAACTCATGTCCATCGAGTCGGTGATGCCATCCAGCCATCTCATTTTCTGTCGTCCCCGTCTCCTCCCACCCCCCAATCCCTCCCAGCATCAGACTCTTTTCCAGTGAATCAACTCGACGCATGAGGTGGCCAAAGTATTGGAGTTTCAGCTTTAGCATCAGTCCTTCCAATGAATATTCAGTACTGATCTCCTTTAGAATGGCCTGGTTGGATCTGCTTGCAGTCCAAGGGACTCTCAAGAGTCTTCTCCAACACCACAGTTCAAAAGCATCAATTCTTCGGTGATCAGCTTTCTTCGGAGTCCAACTTTCACATCCATACATGACCACAGGAAAAACCATAGCCTTGACTAGACGGACCTTTGTTGGCAAAGTAATGTCTCTGCTTTTTAATATGCTATCTAGGTTGGTCATAACTTTTCTTCCAATGAGTAAGTGTCTTTTAATTTCCTGGCTGCAATCAGCATCTGCAGGATTAGAGACCCTTTAAGGAAAAGCAAGCACTGAGACTCAAAAATGGGTATGCTTTGGGTGAGTGAAAGAAAGGCAAAAGAAGTCTACTCTTGGGCAGAGGAAAGGCACCCAGTCGAGAAAGTTTAAATGTGGTTCAGGAGCAGACATTACTTCAGTTCAGTTCAGTTCAGTTCAGTCGCTCAGTCGTGTCCGACTCTCCGCGACCCCATGAATCACAGCACGCCAGGCCTCCCTGTCCATCACCAACTCCCGGAGTTCACTCAAACTCATGTCCACAGAGTCCGTGATGCCATCCAGCCATCTCATTCTCCGTCGTCCCCTTCTCCTCCCGCCCCCAACCTTTCCCAGCATCAGAGTCTTTTCCAGTGAGTCAACTCGTCGCATGAGGTGGCCAAAGTATTGCAGTTTCAGCTTTAGCATCAGTCCCTCCAATGAACATCCAGGATTGATCTCCTCCAGAATGGACTGGTTGGATCTCCTTGCAGTATAAGGGACTCTCAAGAGTCTTCTCCAACACCACAGTTCAAAAGCATCGATTCTTCGGCGGTCAGCCTTCTTCACAGTCCAACTCTCACATCCATACATGACCACGGGAAAAACCATTGCCTTGACTAGACGGACCTTGGTTGGCAAAGTAATGTCTCTGCTTTTTAATATACTATCAAGGTTACATTTGATTAAATTGTAGAGGATGGAATTTCTGGGAGACAGGTAAGTTGAGACATGGTTAAAAAGAAGCCTCTTGCACTTGGTCTTGCAAAATTGATTCAGAAAACACCTTTTATCTCATTGTTTGTTTACCTGCATTTAGTGGGAACATTTTCAGGAATAGTTTCAGTGAAATCTTTACAATTGCAATGTCTTAATCATGTACTTAGAGATAACATACCAACTAAGGAATATTAAGCAAAACAGGATTCTTTACAGAGTGAATATTTCTGATTAGATTAGTAACACTTAGCGGGTCATTTTAAAATTTCTTTTTATTTTCCCTCTTTATTTAGACTAGTTCTGATAAATTTTTTCTTTGTGTTGACTTCTGAAGTTGAGGTCACCCACCCACTCTTTTATTTACTAATTCCTTTTCTGAAAACAAATATGCAGAACTTAAATACTAATTTAGTCAGTGCAGATTAATCATCACCTGAGGTGTTCCATCTTGTTAATGTGGCAGAACACCAGGCTCCTTTTAGGTTTTCAGAGTTGTAGAGACCAACATTTTCAACTTGCAACTCCTCTGCAATTCTTCTGATCCAACTGAATTTTATTCTATTTTTCCCTGAGAAATATTGGAAAAGTTTCAGATCTCATTACCTCATCAACTGTGCTCCTAGCCCTATAAAATAATGAAAAGCAAAACAGCTTTCATAGGCCTTCATCATAATTGATTCTCCAGGGTATCTTTGCACTGTCCCATTAAAATGGAGGTGTTGCTATGATATTTTTCAGCAAGAATGTTCTAAATAATGGATTCATATGGCAGTAAACATGTAACTTTTGCTGTTAAATTGGCCAATGCATGGAATCTCAAAGCTGTTGAAAGAAAACAAATAAACTGTTGAAGCTATTCTTTCTGACAGAGTGTCATCTAAGATGCCAACAAACCAGGTAACGGATATGCATTCACAGCCCTGTGTGGTATAATCTATCAATACATTTATTACTTTCAAGTTTCTTGTGTCACTTTTAATTTTGCAGTACACCAAAGTCTTCAGAATTTATGGCAAACTCCCAAATGTTGTGTTACTTATTCTTTAAACTGAGGGTTAAAAACATATCTGTGATAAATCTTATTGAATGTTTTTATTTATGGAGTCCTTTTTAAATCTTGCTGGACATATTAAACATTATTACAGTCTGCATTCAGATTTCTTCCTAAGGTCTTATTTATACTTTTTAAAGAAAAAAAAAAAAAAAGAAAAGTAAAATAGAAACCAGATGGTTTTGTTGGTCTTTCCTCCAAAACAAAGTCATATCAAACTATTGAGACAAACAGAATTAAAGAAAATGTGCATGGTATCCACCTTCCCAACCCACATGTTCTAGACGCCCGAGTTTTGCCAGAGGTTTTGAACAATATAGCAGGCCCTGAGTAATTGCTTTCAGGAAGAAAGCCAGTCAAATTCTCTCCCTCTCCTCCAATGGCCAAGGCACACACATGCAAGCTCTTTCTTGAATTCTTCACATATGCTTTCTGGTTCGCTTCGCGAATAGGCACCAAGTCATTGGAGATTTTATGCCCATTGACTCTCACTATGCAGATTCTAATTTGGCAAGGGGTTTGGGGTCCTCCTGGTGAGAAAGCTGCTCCTGGCAGAAGCTCCCTCCCTGATGGAGGGAGGTGTTTCCGCCCATGGCTCTGTTCTCTTTAGACCAGGCTTGAGATCACATCTGTTCCTAGGGCTCCAAGCCCAAGGGACCTCTGAGTGAAGAATCGCCACAGAGACTGCTGCGTATTCTGGTCAAATAGAATCTTCTCCCCACGTCACAGTGAGTGTCCCTCATTGCCTAATGACCCTGACCTTTTTTTTTTTTTTCCAAGCATGAAATTTTACCTGAGATGTATAAAATGACATTTTGTATAGGAAATAGTGGTATAAATTGAACTGTGGCATTTCATGCCATATACAAAAATTCACAGACATACTTTTCCTAATGTGACTGCAAAATCGTCAAGAAGATGATGTGCTTCAGCAGTAAAGAAAACATCGCCAGCAAATTAAGTATAAAAAGAAATGGCTGTTCTATGAAAATAGTTGTTTCTTGTATGATGAATTATTTTAATCATAAAAGTAATTTTGAGTAAACTGTGAAACTTGAAATGCATGGAATTATTTATGAGTATTGCCAATTCCTCCAGTCCTAATGCACCAAGTTGCTCTCTATTTACACCTGTACATGTTGAATACTCAACAGAAAAGTCTAGTGTCCTTTGAGCAAAAATATCTAGAAAGTAAAATTTTTGTAATAAGTTATTATCCTATAATATTTAGGAATATTCTAAAGAAAAAAAAAAACACAAAACAGGAGCGGTTCATTTCATTGCATACTAAAGGATAGATATTTCTCTCTAACAGCTCAGTACCACATAGTATTCCTAATCAAATCACTGCAAATATTTCCAATTCTCCATTCATAGCTGTATGAGAGATAAGTAAATATTCCTTCCATTTCACTCCATTAAAGATACTTTGAATTTCCACAATGCCGGGTTACTGAACTAAGCCTTTCCTTCGAGACCTCTTCATGAATTACTAACCACTCAAAATGTACTCTTTTCAAAGACAGAGACAATAGCATGTCATCTCTTTGTATGCTTCATTTAAATAGTTTTGTATGTGTGTGAAAGAAAGATAGAAATATTTCTGGGGGAAATGGCAGACAAAGAATCGGCTGTGTGGTATGTGTGTGCTGCCTATGGCTATTTTACAAGGAAATCTACCAGCTCTCAATAATGTGAAAATCTTCTTGAGAGGCGCCGTGGCACAGCGAGTCACTGAACCAGAGAAATTCAATTTGCCTACTGTAAAGTATGTTTTGTCTGTCTCAGAAAGCTCTAATTCAATCCAAAATTACTTTCTAGAAGCAGTCACTCTGGCCAAGGAAGGGTGTCCGGGTCTGGAATAGGACAGAACACACTGGTCTGAAATTGTCAGAAAGCATCCAGTGCTGCTTCTCACTGTTGGGGTGGGAACCACAGACCCACCTGGAGGTCACCGCTCTTGTCACGTTTTAGATCTATGCATATTTGTGATTGAATAACCTATAGGTTACTTTTATCTTTGATCTACATTGACTCTAATAGTGTCAGGGGCAAAATAGAAACAGAAATGACAGATTAATAATATGTGGATGAGTAAGAAAATACATGTTTCCTTGAATTTTATATGAATCATAATTATTTGCAGTTAATTTTGAACACGCCTAATGAGTTTTAAAACAGTACTCTAACAATATCTTTGTGGTTTTATCATTGGGCAAATAAATTAATAGTTCATATACACTAACTCAAAACTTAATTTTCTCCTAAATTACATAGCTAAATTTGTTATCAAAACTTGGCAGATTTTGTCAAATATTATGTCATACCTCTGCTTGTCTAGAAATCATGATGCTAGCTCTCTCATGGTAATATTAATTTAATCAGTTTAGAGAATAGGAATTATGGGATTTTCATACTTTTTAAGCAATTAATATTAAGTAAATACTGGCTCCAACACTTTAAAAAGTAAGTTTAATGTGATTGTTGGATTCTGTATTCAAATATACAAGTGACAAAGAGTCTCAAAATTCTCTAAAATCTATATTAGAATATAAAGATACAGGCTTGGCAAATATATATAGCAATTTCATGAAGATTTTTTTTTAAAACTCAGATTGCCATCACATTTCATTATCTGTATTCAAATGTAAGAAATAGTTAAATTACTTTTTTTAAGTATTAACTAATAAAAGAAGATTTTACTTTTAATGGTGGTTCATTAACTCCAGTGTGCAAAATTATTCCCTGAATATTTTGTTAAAAAATGTAGATATGAGACCCAGCCTCAAAGATTCTAGTTCACTGGGTTGGAAGCAGATTTTGGCACCATTAGTATAACAAAGCCACACAGTAATTATAATTCAGGTGATTATTTGAATACATTTGGTGGAAAAAAAAATATCCTGACACATAAACATCTAAAAACTCTCTGGGAACTACTTTTAACACCAAAAATGTATCCACATATGTGATGATATTTTAGTTCTATTTATATTGTTTAAAACAATGTAAAATATTTTGTAATTTACTTTCAAGGAGGTGAGAAAAGTCAGCCACTACAACAAAGACTGTAGCTTAAAAAGCCGTCTCTCCATCCTTAAAACAGGATTTACTTTTTCAATAGTAGTTAATCCTTCTGCCTTTTTAATAAGGAAATTTTGGATTTGTGGTGGTATAGACAATTCTTATGACAGAGAGACCTGGTTACATAATCTATTTCTCTAAAAGTAAAATTTCAAAGTAAATAATTATTTTAATTCATAATCTGGAAATAATATATTTCAGTACTCAGAGGAAAATTCTTGTTGATACTTTTCAGATTTGCACAGCATGAATCTTTCAAGTATTGCAGACCTTTTAAAATGAAAGCAGGCAAGCTTTGCTTTGCTCAGCTAACAACTGTGAAATAAAGCTACATATCTAAGGAGAAAATTAAATTTTAAATTTCTACTTATTCTAAACGTGAAAAGGGAGTATATGTTAAAAAATTATTAGCCCGATTGGGTAGTTTCTTGTCAAAAATCTCACAAAATAAGTACATCAGAATTTTAAAATTTTTTGTTCAAATTAATTACTACCTTATGTATTTTCTACAGTGGAAAATGTATAGAAGT
The DNA here is from genome assembly GCF_049115385.1 of Moschus berezovskii. NCBI lineage: Eukaryota > Metazoa > Chordata > Mammalia > Artiodactyla > Moschidae > Moschus > Moschus berezovskii. The sequence goes on along the minus strand of NC_142467.1, from coordinate 5,940,976 downwards.
TAGTAAATCTATTAATATTTACATTTGCTGGCATCTTACAGGGCAATATAAAATGAATAATTTTAAGGACACTAATACCTTTAAGATTTTAAAAGTATACTTCCATATTAAGGGGTTATTAACCATGAAACAATATGAAACACTCACTATTCATTTTTTTTTGCAAGGGAAAAAAATCAACTAAATAGAGATACATTTACCAGGAAGCTCATGAAATTTTAATTTTCTGGCTTCTTCCTTTCATAAGCTTCTTCTAAGGCTCACCTTTTCCCAGTCTAAATAAATATTCAGTTTCCTAGGCAATTACATACTCACAGTATCTGTCTTTTTTCCTAAAAGAAGATAGCCAAATTGTATGACTTTTAGTACCCAAAACTTGAATCTGCACTTGCATAGAAAGATATATTTTTACAGCTGAAAGTAAAGTACAAAATATAAACCTTTCCTATCTGCATTTTGAAAGCTTTACTCTACAGAATATATTAAAACTTTTATTTTTCAAAATGGAAAACAGTAAAATGTATATGCATAGAAGCGAACCAGAAGAAATGGGAGCAAGTTCTTTAAGAAAGAGAAGACACTTTGCTATTATGTTAAGCCCACACCATCTTTTCAGCATGCACAGCTGAAGCTATAGTGTCTGATATTAGTGAGATTCAAACAAGCGAGGTATCACCTGGGCTGAGGTCATGTTAGCCAACCTGCCGTGAGATGCTCATCTCTGTAGGAATCCTGCCTGTGTGTTTCTTCAAGTTCCACTAGAGCCATTCTGAGATGACATGTCATATAAATTTTTCAACCTATTTCTAAAGGCTGGATTAGCAACTGTGAAAAGATATTATTTGCCTTTATGGTCTCCATGAAACCAATAAGATTTGGAAATGGATAGGGTTTCAGTTATATCGTTAGTAAGTCATACTTCTGAAGCTCATTCTGGCAAATTTCTCTTATGGACTCATCTGATTATGTACCTTATTTTCAATTTTAAAAAACATCCAAATTGAAGTTTAGTAAAAAAAGAAAAATGCACCATATAAAAAAAGAGAGTTGCAAGGAAACTACCCCTTGGATATCGTCTTTAATAAAAAGAGTTAACTTTTAGATGTGAACTCTGAAGCACTGGGATTCATTTGGTAATTCAAAACATAATATATTTTGAGCTTTTCTTTTCTTATCTATAAAAAGAAGGACTACTTTCTCAATCTGGCATTTAAATATTACAATGGCTTTGTGAAATATCAGTGAAAATATATTTCATCTCTAGTCAACACAGAAGGGCAGTTATTTAGTATTTGGGATTCCCTGGTGCCGCAGATGGTAAAGAATCTGCCTGTAAGCAGGAGACATGTTCAACTCCAGGGTTGCAGAGATATCCTGGAGGAGGACATGGCAACCTCCAGTGTTCTTGCCTGGAGAATACTAACAGTCAAATCAGCATTTAAAATATTTCAGTGGTTTTGTGAAATATCAGTGAAAATATATTTCATTTGTTGTCAACATAGAAAAGCAGTTATTTAGTATCTAGAAGGAAATAGTCTTTATAGCTTCAATTTTAGACTGTCTACGTTTCCTAGTGAACTAATTCTCCAATTTTTAAAAATCACTTTGTCTGTTTCTTTTGTATATATTTTGCCCCTCTGAGGGGAAAATAAAACTATGAAGAACAATAAGAAAGAGTAAGGAGGGTAGAAGGCAAATAAATAAAGAGTGTGGTAAAGCCTGCTGGATCATCAAAAACACAAGAGAGTTCCAGAAAAAAAAAATCTTTTGCTTTATTGACTGTGCCAAAGCCTTTGACTGTGTGGATCACAACGAGTTGTGAAAAATTCTTCAAGAGATGGGAATATCAGACCCCCTGACCTACCTCCTGAGAAATCTGTATGCAGGTCAAGAAGCAACAGTTTGAACTGGACATGGAAGAACAGACTGGTTCCAAATCGGGAAAGCAGTACATCAAGACTATATATTGTCACTCTGCTATGTAACTTATATGCAGAGTACATCATGAGAAATGCTGGGCTGGATGAAGCACAAGCTGGAATCAAGATTACCAGAAGAAATATCAATAACCTCAGATATGCAGATGATACCACTCTTATGGCAGAAAGCGAAGAGGAACTGAAGAGTCTCTTGATGAAAGTGAAAGAGTTGGCTTAAAACTCAACATTAAGAAAACTAAGATCATGGCATCTGGTCCCATCACTTAGAGGTCAAATAGAAGGGGAAACAATGGAAACAGTAATAGACTTTATTTTTTTAGGCTCCAAAATCACTACAGAGGTGACTGCAGCCATGAAATTAAAAGATACTTGCTCCTTTGAAGAAATGACAACCCACTCCAATATTCTTGCCTGGGCAATCCCATGGACAGAGGAGTCTGGCAGGCTACAGTCCATGGGGTCGTATGAGTCAGACACAACTTAGCGACTAAACCACTGCCACCTTGGAAGAAAAGCTATGACCCACCTAGACAGTATATTAAAAAGCAGAGACATAACTGACAAAGGTCCATCTAGTCAAAGCTATGGTTTCTCCAGTAATCATGTAGGGATGTGAGGGTTGGACCATAAAGAAGGCTGAGTGCCAAAGAATTGATGCTTTTGAACTGTGGTGTTAGAGAAGACTCTTGACAGTCCCTTGGCCTGCAAGGAGATCCAACAAGTCAATCCTAAAGGAAATCAGTCCTGAATATTCATTGGAAGGACTGATGCTGAAGCTGACACTCCAATTCTTTGGCCACCTCATGCAAAGAACCAGTTCATTGGAAAAGACTCTGATGCTGGGAAAGATTGAGGGCGGGAGGAGAAGGGGACGACAGAGGATGAGATGGTTGGACGGCATTACCAGCACAATGGACATGAGTTTGAGTAGGCCCTGGGAACTGGTGATGGACAGGGAGGCCTGGCGTGCTGTGATACATGGGGTCGCAAAGAGTCGGACATGACTGAGCGACTGAAGTGAACTGAATAGATACAGTAATTGGAGGAGGAAAAGGAGGAGAAATTCTTGCCTTTTATTTGATATGTTTCAAATAATCTCTTACTTGAAATAATCATAACATTATTTTCTGATGCATTCCATGTATAATCCAGCATTGGAAATAAGACTATTGACAACATATAAAAAGTATCCAATTGCAATGAAGTTTTAGTTTCTAGAGAAATAGTTTCTATAATTTATTTTAATAATAAATGGCCTCATTTGTATTTTTCTGTCCCTTTTTTAGCTTAAACTCCAGTTTAGGTGAGAAAATTAGCAATCAGTAAAACTTTCAAAAGCAGAACAACAAACACCTCAGGTAGTTTTAAGTGCTTATTCTTATATATTTCTTCTTTCTTATGAATACACGACTATAATTAGTGATTGTCAAATTGAATCACAATTTTATGTCTTTTCTGTTATATAAGTTTTTGAAAGAGACCATGTTTTATCCAGCACCCAGGCTAAACATTTGCTTTTAATGATTATTGTATAAGTGAATTTATAGTTTAATATTTCTTTTTTATTGAAGTATTGTTGAGTTACAATATTATATTAGTTTCAAGTGTACAGCATAGTGATTCAATATTTTTATAACTCAAATTAAAGTTCTGTGCAATACATCTTTGTTGCTTATTTATTTTGTCCATAGTGGTTTTTAGCTCTTAATCCTTTACCACTATCTTATCCCTCCCCACTTTCTTTTTCTCCACTAGTTTGCTTTTATATTTATAAGCCTATATTTATTTCAGTTGTATCATAGACATTCATCGTTATTACTTTTTTAGATTCAAATGTAAGTAATAGACAGTATTTGTCTTTCTCTGTCTGACCTATGTTACTAAGCATAGCATTCTTTAGTTCCAACCATACTGTAGCAAATGATGAATTTCATTCTTTTTTATTACTGAGTAATATCACTTACTCCTTGGAAGGAATGTTATGACCAAACTAGACAGCACATTAAAAAGCAGAACATTACTTTGCCAACAAAGTTCCGTCTAGTCAAGGCTATGGTTTTTCCACTCGTCATGTATGGATGTGAGAGTTGGCCTGTGAAGAAAACTGATAGCCGAAGAATTGATGCTTTTGAACTGTGGTGTTGGAGAAGACTCTTGAGAGTCCCTTGGACTGCAAGGAGATCCAATCAGTCCATCCTAAGGGAGCTCAATCCTGGGTGTTCTTTGGAAGGACTGATACTGAGGCTGAAGCTCCAATACTTTGGCCACCTCATGCAACGAGTTGACTCACTGGAAAAGACCCTGATGCTGGGAGGGATTGGGGCAGCAGGAGAAGGGGACGACAGAGGATGAGATGGCTGGATGACATCACTGACTCGATGGACATGAGTTTGAGTGAACTCCGGGAGTTGGTGATGGACAGGGAGGCCTGGCGTGCTGCGATTCATGGGGTTGCCAAGAGTTGGACACGACTGAGAGACTGAACTAAACTGAACTATAGTCAATTATATATAATATAGAATTATTAGTACAAAATTTATATATATTATAATCACAATTATATTGTATATTTATACATAATATAGTTATATACTAATTAACGTATGGTGTAATTGTATATATAGTATTATCTATAGTATATATATATACTACATTTTCTTTCCATTCATGTATTAGTAGAAACTTGGGTTGGTTCATCTTAGCTATTATAAATAATGCTGCTATGAATGTTGGAGTGCATCTATCTTTTAAAAGAGTGGGTTTTTTTTAAGATATATACTCAGGAACGGGAGTACTACATCCTTATTTGTCAATAGACATCCTAAATATAAGCAGATTGGATTCGATAATCAAAAGATACAGAATGTCTGGATGGATTAAAAAACAAGACCCAGTTTTTACTGCCTTGAGGAAAATCATATCATCACTAAAAATAAACACATGCTCAAAGGGAAGGGAGGAAAGATGGTACTCCAAGCAAATGGCAGCTAAAAGAAAGTGGGTGTAATCAGATTCATATCAGACAAGATAGACCTTAAGCCAAAAAATAAAGTAATAAGAGACAAAGATGAACATTATATATTGACAAAGGGGACAATTCATCAAAGAAGGCACAACAGCTATTTATTTAATATATATTCACCTAAATAGGAGCAAATATTAACAAACCTAAAAGGAGATTTAGCATCCTACTGACAACAATGGACATGATCTGGACAGAAAATGAACAAAGAAACACCAGCTTTATTTGACACATTAGACAAGATAAACTTAACAGATGTATACAGAGCATTCTGTCCAAATGCATCAGTATAGACAGTTTTCTCAAATGTGCATTAAATATTCTCAATGAAAGACAATATTCTGGGAACACAAAATAAATGTCCATAAATTTAAGAAAATTGAAATCATAACACACATCTGTTCTGATCACAGTGGTATCAGAAAAAGGGAAAAAGCAGGAAAAATCACCAACAGGTGGAAACTAAGCAAAATGCTCCTGAACAACTACTGAGTCAGTGAAGAAATCAAAAGAGAAATTTAAAAGACACCTGATGACAAACAAAAATACCTGTAACATACCAAAAATCTATGGGATACAGCCAAAGGAGTATAAGAAGGATGTTTACAGAAATACAGTCCTGCCTCAAACCCAAGAAAAATCTCAAATATCAATTTAATGTTACATCAAAATGAAATAAGAAAAGAAGAATAAATAGGCTCAAAGTTAGTAAAAGGAAGGATATAATAAAAATCAGAGCAGAAATCACTATAATGGAGACCAAAGTGATAATAGAAAACAATCATTAAACCTAAGAACTTTATTTTTCCCAAAGACAAACAAAATTGGTAAACCTTAGCTAGCACAACTAAGAAAAAAAGACAAGACATATAAGACATGTAAATAAAATCAGAAACAAAACAGGAGAAATTACATCAGATATCACAGAAATACAAAGGTTCATAGGTGAGTATTATAAACAAGTATATACCAACAAATGTCCAACCTGGTATCTCAGGCAGTATAGAATCTGCCTGCAATTCAGGAGTCAGGTTCTATCCTTGGGTCAGGAAGATCTCCTGGAGAAGGGAATGGCAACCCACTCCAGTATTCTTGCCTGGGAAATTCCATTGACAGAGGCACCTGGCATGCTATGGTCCATGAGGTCTTAAAAGAGTAGGACACAACTGAGAGACTAACACACACACACACACACACACACACCAACAATTCGGATAACCTAAAAGAAACTGATAAATTCTTTAAATCATACAATATCCCAAGACTGAATTATGAAGAAATAGAAATTCTTGATAGACCAATCACTAGTAAGGAGATTGAAATGGTAATTAAAAATTCACCCTCCCCCCCAAAAAAAAAGTTCAGTGTCAAGACAGTTTCATTGTTGAATTAAATTAGACATTCAAAGATGACTTAATATCTATCCTCCTTATACTCTTCCAAAAAAATGAAAGTGGAAATGCATTATAACTCATTGTATGAGGCCAATATTATCATAACAAAGCCAGATAAAGATACTTTAAAAAAGAAAATTCCTGGCTTATATCTCTGATAACTCTAAATGCAAGAAATCAACAAAATATTAGCAAGTCAAATGCAACAGTAAAATAAAAGAATCATAAACCGTAATCAAATGTGACTTATTCCAGGGATGAAAGTACAGTTCAACACATGCAAAACTTCTGTGAGCAAAGTTGCTCAGTTGTGTCTGACTCTTTGTGACCCCATGGACTGCAGCCTACAAGACTCCTCTGTCCATGGGGTTTTCCAGCAAGAATACTGGAGTGGGTTGCCACTGATACATCATATTAACAAAATGAAGGATCAAAAAATTATATGATCATCTAAGTAGATGCAAAAAAAGAAAAAGCATTTGAAAAGATTCAACACATATTTATTATGAAAATCTCTCAATAAAATGGATATAGAAGAGATATATTTCAACATAATAAAGGTCATATAGGACAGACCTACAGCTAACATCATAGCCAGGGATGAAAAACTGAAAGCTGCCCCTTTAAGATCAGGAAAAGACAAGATGCCCCCTCTCTCCACTTCTGCTCAACATAATATTGAATGTTTTAGCCAGAGCAATTCGGAGAAGGCAACGGCAAGCTACTCCAGTACTCATGCCTAGAAAATCCCATGGATGGAGCAGCCTGGTAGGCTGCAGTCCGTGGGGTCGCTAAGGGTCGGACACGACTGAGAGACTTCACTTTCACTTTTCACTTTCACACATTGGAGAAGGAAATGGCAACCCACTCCAGTGTTCTTGCCTGGAGAATCCCAGGGATGGGGGAGCCTGGTGGGCTTCCGTCTATGGGGTCACACAGAGTCGGACACGACTGAAGTGACTTAGCAGCAGCAGCAGCAGCCAGAGCAATTAGATAAGAAAAAGGGATAAAAGTCATCCAAATTGAAAAGGAAGAAATAAAACTGTCACAATTTGTGGACAGCATTTTTATTTATGAAAAGCGCTAAAGACACTTACAAACTATTAGAAATAGTAAAGTACTACAATAAAGAAAAAACATACAAAATCACTCCACAGATGTGTATTATTTCTCTACACTAACAACAAACGAGCAGAAATAAATTTATGAAAATGTTCCCATTTAAAATCACAATATAAAGAATAAAATAGTTAGGAACAAATTTAACCAAAGAGGGAAAAGACCTATACACTAAAAATGATAAAATCTCAATGAAAAACATTGAAAAAAGACACAATGGGAAGATAGTTCATGCCCATGTATTGGAAGAGTTGTCGGTGGTGGTTTAGTTGCAAAGTCATGTCCAACTCTTATGACCCCATGAACTATAGCGCACCAGGTTCCTCTGTCCATGGGATATTCCAGGCAATAATACTGGAGTGGATTGCCATTTCCTTCTCCAATAAAAAAAGGTTCATAATATGTAAGACAATCTACATATTCAATGCAATACTATCATAATTCTAATGACATTATTCACAGAAATAGGATTTAAAAATCCTAAAATTTATATGGAGCCACAATAACTCTGGTCATCCAAAGAAATACTAATTAAAAAAAAACAAACTATGGGAAGTAAGTATCACATTCTCGGGTTTCAAATTATACTACAAATCAATAATAATCAAAACAGCATGGCACTGGCAGGAAAACATATGGAACAGAATTTAAAGCCCAGAAATAAACACACACAAATGTGTACAATTAATGTCAGACAAAAGAGCAATGAACACACAATGAAAAAAGGAAAGTCTCTCTAATAAATGGTGTTGGGAAAACTGAATAGTTATATGCAAATGAAAGAATCTAGACCTCTATCATATACCATGAACACAAATTAACCAGAATGGATTAAAGATTTGAATGTAAGACCTAAAACAATAAAACTATTAGAAGAAAAAGAGGCAAGGGAAACAAAAGTAAAAATACATAAATGGGGTTACATTGAACTACAATGCTTCTTCACAACAAAAAGAAAGCCATCAGCTAAATGAAAATACAACCTAGTAAATGAGAGAAGATATTTGCAAATCATATATCCCACTAGGGGATAACATCGAAAATATACAAATAATTCATCCCAATCAACAACCAAAAAATCAAACAACCTGATTTTAAAAATGAGCAGAGGATCTGAATATACATATATATATATATATATGCTTTTTTTTTTTTGAAAGAAGACTTGTAAGTGATCAACTGGCACATGAAAAGATGTTTAAATCACTAATTATTCAGTTCAGTTCAGTTCAGTTGCTCAGTTGTGCCGGACTCTTTCCGACCCCATGAATCGCAGCATGCCATGCCTCCCTATCCATCATCAACTCCCAGAGTCCATCCAAACTCATGTCCATCGACTCGGTGATACTATCCAGACATCTCATCCTCTGTCGCCCATTTCTCCTCCAGCCCCCAATCCCTCCTAGCATCAGGGTCTTTTCCAGTGAGTCAACTCTTCCCATGAGGTGGCCAAAGTATTGGAGTTTCAGCTTCAACAGTCCTTCCAATGAACATCCAGGACTGATCTCCTTTAGGATGGACTGGTTGGATCTCCTTGCAGTCCAAGGGACTCTCAAGAGTCTTTTCCAACACCACAGTTCAAAAGCATCAATTCTTCGGCACTCAGCTTTCTTCACAGTCCAGCTCTCACATCCATACATGACCACTGGAAAAACCACAGCTTTGACGAGATGGACCTTTGTTGGCAAAGTAATGTCTCTTCTTTTTAATATGCTGTCTGCTGCTGCTGCTGCTGCTAAGTCGCTTCAGTCGTGTCCGACTCTGTGCAACCCCATAGACGGCAGCTGACCAGGCTCCGCCGTCCCTGGGATTCTCAAGGCAAGAACACTGGAGTGGGTTGCCATTTCTTCTCCAATGTGTGAAAGTGAAAAGTGAAAGTGAAGTCGTTCAGTCGTGTCCGACTAGTAGCGACCCCATGGACTGCAAGCCCACCAGGCTCCTCTGCCTATGCGATTTTCTAGGCAAGAGTACTGGAGTGGCTTGCCATTGACTTCTCTGAATATGCTGTCTAGATTGGTCATAACGTTGCTTCCAAGGAGTGTCTTTTAATTGCATGGCTGCAGTCACCATATGCAGTGATTTTGTTGACCATGATGGCTACTCCATTTCTTCTAAGGGATTCCTGCCCTCAGTAGTAGATATAATGGTCATCTGAGTTAAATTCACCCATTCCAGTCCATTTTAGTTCACTGATTCCTAGAATGTTGATGTTCACTCTTGCCATCTCCTGTTTGACCACTTCCAATTTGCCTTGATTCATGGACCTAACATTCCAGGTTCCTATGCAATATTGCTCTTTACAGCACTGGACCTTGCTTCTATCACCAGTCACATCCACAGCTGGGTATTGTTTTTGCTTTGGCTCCACCCCTTCATTCTTTCTGGAGTTATTTCTCTGATCTCTACTGATCTCCTGTAGCATATTGGGTGTGGGGCCACCCAAGACGGATGGGTCATGGTGGAGAGGCCTGACAGAATGTGGTCCACTGGAGAAGGGAATGGCAAACCTCTTCAGTATTCTTGCCTTGAGAACCCCATGAACAGTATGAAAAGGCAAAATGATAGGATACTGAAAAAGGAAATCCCCAGGTCGGTAAGTGCCCAATATGCTATTGGAGATCACTAGTTATTAGTGACTTGCAAATCAAAACCACAATAAGATATAGCCTCACTCCTGTTAGAATGGCTAGGATCAAAAAGACAAACTATAGCAATTGTTGAAATGGACACAGGAGAAAAGGGAACCCTGAAACATACATTGTTGATGGGAATGTGAATTGGTGCAAGTACTATGGAAAACAGTATGGATATATCTCAAAAATTAATAAGAGAATTACTATATGATCCAGTGATTCCAGTTCTGGGTATTATCTGAAGAACAGGAAAATTCTAATTAGAAAATACATGTGTACCCTTCCGTTCATCAGGGCAGGTATTACTTATAATAGCCAAGATATGGAAACAACGTGAGTGCTCGTTTGTGGATGAAAGGATAAAGCAGTAGTACACACATCCAGTGCATTACCACTCAAACATAAAAAAAGATGAACTCTTGGCCCTTGTGGCTACATGGATGACTGTATGACATTATTTTATGTGAAATGAGTCAGAGAAATAAAACACGATATGATTTCATTCTTATGTGAAATACTTTAAAAAAATCAAAGTAAACACAACCAAATAAACACATAAATACAGAGAAAAACTTGGTAGTTACCAGAGGGGAAAGGGTGAGGCCTGGGCAAAATGGGTAACGGGAGCCAACTGAAAATAAAAGAAGCAGCCGAGGCATCACTTTGCCTACAAAGGTCTGATCCTTTTCTCAAGAGATCATATTCAATGATTCTGGTAAACAAATGCTCTTCAGTCTCTGATATAGAGTGCGATATATGGATTCAACACTGACTTAGAATTTCAGAGTCTACTGTTTTGGAGAGACTAAGAGAAGATTTTTCCCCAGTTAGATTCATGCTATTTTCTTTAATCTCTCATCATTCCTTTGCCTTTTTACAGCCTGTGTGTGGAAAGAAAATCTCTGCCTATAGTTTCTTTTGGAACAAAATTATGACCTCAGAATCCAATGTGTATATTCTTGATAACTTTTATTATGCCTTCAATAGAACCTGTGCTAGGTTCCTAAGAAGAAATCTGGCCACACATTTGCATTAACTAAAATTAGAGTCCAAAAGGCAGATTTTCTTTTTGAATCATCCATTATAAGAAAGTAAACGAGTAATACTAATACTATTATAGCTTTCAATTTCAGTAAATTTCACTCTAGTACTCTCTTTGACTGCCTATCTTCCTAGCACTAATAATAATAACATCATCTGACCTTCAAACAAAAGTGAAAATGCAATATTAATGTCTGAAACCTTCATTTAAAGCTTTCATTCACAGTATGCTACTTTTCTTTCAGTGGACAGCAGAGGCCAACTGAAATATAAAACTACATAGCTGCCCTTTATTTTCTCAGAAAGCAAATCACTGCTAAACTTTGTCCATTTGAGTTTATAATCCAACTCCTGGCACAGTGCTTGGCACTTCTAAGATGAAGAAACATTGTGAATTAATAATGGAAGCATGAAATAAACAACCAGTATGCTTATCTTCCATACAAGATTAACTTTTAAAAGTTGTCAATACTTGCTTTTTAAAACATTATACAAAGTAAAGTTCTCAAAGAATACTCGCTTAAAAATATTCCTTTCACTATTGTTTTGACTGTTGGCTTAAACCTAGTGCCTTTTCAAAGAATATATTCTAAATTTGGAACTCTCTTAACAAGTTGTGTGATTTTCCTGTTAGTAAAATGCCATTACTAACAAACAAATGGATGGCATCACTGATGCAAACTACATGAACTTGGGCAAACTTTGGGAGATGGTGAGGGACAGGGAGGCCCTGCGTGTTGCAGTCCATTGGGTTGCAAAGAGTTGGACATGACTGGGCAATTAACAACCACAAGGTGCCACACGTAACTCCTGTTTGGCTCCTTTAATTACAAGTGTGAAAAGGAGCCAAGAAAAGGGGTAGAAAAACCCATTAATGCCCTGTCTGTAACTATATGACTAATCTATCTTTCTACCGGTAAGACTCTCGAGGAAAATTTTCTAGTTATCAGTCAGGTCACTAGAGCATGCATGCAATTTTTATCATTTATTGAAAGGCAATGATGTTTTATGGCAAGTATAATACACTCTTACTTTACAAGTATTCACTCAGTGGGAAAGGAGGGATTTGAAAGATAATAAATAAGGACATTTTGAGTTTTGAGATATTGAGGTACTTGGTCTTCACTAAAGATGCAGTTCCATTTATTAGTATCACTGGCTTCAACTTTAGTGGTTTGTTCTGTAGTGCTTTATACTGACTTGGATGAGAAGAGAAGTCATCCTCTCTGAGAGGATCACTCCACTGCCTCACACCTTCTCAGGAAGATTTCTGCTACACTTGTCTTATGTAAGGACAAATGTTTTGATTAGAGAGTGCTTTGTAGTTATTAGAGCATGGTTTGCTGCTGCCTTATCTTCTGGAACCTGGATGTTAGAAGTTCTATTATTTGGTAAGAATATGTTCTAATTTAAGTTCAAGGGACAAACCCTTCACAGAAAGAAACTTCTACTTTGCAAAAATTTTACTTTATCTTCCAAAACTTGATTTTTAATCAGACTTACCTATACTATTTTAAATTTCCATGGACTTCTTATTTCTTTCTAGTTATCCCTTGTTAAAAATAACATTTATATGTTCATGGATATAGTATCTTTTTACAAATCTCTTTGTCAGTCAGTTCAGTCGCTCAGTCATGTCCGACTCCTTGCGACCCCATGGACTGCAGCACGCCAGGCCACCCTGTCCATCACCAACTCCCAGAGTTTATTCAAACTCATGTCCATCGAGTCGGTGATGCCATCCAACCATCTCATCCTCTGTCGTCCCCTTCTCCTCCTGCCCTCAATCTTTCCCAGCATCAGAGTCTTTTCCAGTGAGTCATTTCTTCACATCAGGTGGCCAAAGTATTGGAGTTTCAGCTTCATCATCAGTCCTTCCAATGAATATTCAGGACTGATTTCCTTTAGGATCGACTGGTTGGATCTCCTTACAGTCCAAGGGACTCTCAAGAGTACTTTCCAACACCACAGTTCAAAAGCATCAATTCTTCAGTGCTCAGTTTTCTTTATAGTCCAATTTTTCACATCCATACATGACTACTGGAAAAACCATAGCTTTGATGAGACAGACTGTTGTTGGCAAAGTAATGTCTCTGCTTTTTTTTATGCTCTGCTTTTTAATTTCTTTGTGGATATTAATTATTTTTAAGATGTCTTTATTTCATCTGATCTTTTTCTTAATGTCTCTCTTGCCTTAAGTCTTTATTCAAATTACTAGAGGTTCTTGGGGCCTACTCTTTTTTTTTTAATTAATAAGCTTTTTTTTAGAGCAGTTTTAGATTTACAGCAAAACTGAACAGAAAGTAGAGAGCTTTTATACGCCCCCTGGTGGCACACATGCACAACCTCACCTACCATAACTGTGTGCCAGAGTGGTAAATTTGATGTGCATGTTATTTTTTTAAAGTAAAGTTATAAAATATTAGATGCTTTGTAAGGGTAGTATATATTGACTGGTAGGATTGGCATGAAATAATTCACTTAACAGCTGGGTTTTTCATTGAAAGTGAACTTGTTTGTCTCTCATTTGTATCTGAATTTATGACCCTATGGACTAGCCCACCAGGTTTCCCTATCCATATAATTCTCTAGGCATGGATACAGGAGTGGGTAACCATTTCCTTCTCCAAGGCATCTTCCCAGCCCAAGGATCGAACCCAAGTCTCCTGCATTGCAAGCAGACTCTTTACCATCTGAGCCACCAGGGTTTTTCATTGGATACATACACTAAAATATTATTTCTATAAGTTCTTTCTCTAGTTCAGCTTTTCTTGGAAAGTGTCCGTCATGGGTACAAACAGAAGCAATTGTTTTGCAATTGTGCTGGGAAGGAGGTCTGGCCTTGGAGTTTTTACCATTTGTCATATAGACAGAGCATCAGTTCAGTTCAGTTCAGTCACTCAGTCGTGTCCAACTCTTTGCCACCCCATGAATCACGGCACGCCAGGCCTTCCTGTCTATCGCCAACTCCCGGAGTTCACTCAAACTCATGTCCATCAAGTCGGTGATGCCATCCAGCCATCTCATTCTCTGTCGTCCCTGTCTCCTCCCGCCCCCAATCCCTCCCAGCATCAGAGTCTTTTCCAGTGAGTCAACTCGTCACATGAGGTGGCCAAAGTAATGGAGTTTCAGCTTTAGCATCAGTCCTTCCAGTGAACACCCAGGACTGATCTCCTTTAGAATAGACTGGTTGGATCTCCTTGCAGTCCAAGGGACTCTCAAGAGGTTTCTCCAGCACCATACCTGAAGCCAATAAATCCAGTGTCAGCCTAACCCGGATGAACCTAGATGAAATGACTGGTTCATATAGCTGAGATTTTGGTTCTGTTTGTTTTGCAGCCTTTTCATTACAATAACTGAAAAGATAGCTGTATGCAGTAGGTAGAATGATGCAGCCCAAATATATCAGATCTTAATTCCTGGAATTTGTGAATGTTACCTTATGTTGAAAAAGGGTCTTGTTGCTGTTCAGTCACTCAGTCATGTCCTACTCTGCGACCCCATGGACTGCAGCACATCAGGCTTCCTTGTCCTTCACCATCTCTACACGGATATGTTTACGTGAAGAATCTTGAAATGGGCAGATTATCCTAAACAGGTGGGTCCTAAATACCATTACAAGTAATCTTGTGAGATAGGGGCAGAGTAAGATTACAGACAAAAGGGGAAGATTACATACAAAAGGGAAGGGAAGGTCATTTAATGTAGAGTCAGAGATGCTAAAAGTAAGGCCACAAAATAAATACTGCAGCAGTCTTTGGACTCTGCATGAAGCAAGAAATGGAGTCTCTTCTAGAGCCTGTGGAGACATTCGGGTCCTGCCAAGCTTTGATTTTAGCCTATTGATACTGATTTTTGAAATCTGGCCTCTAGAATTATAATAGAATAAATTTATCTTTTTTAAGCCATCAATTCTGTGATAATTTGTTAGAGCAAGCATAGCTGAGTGAAATTTGGATTTTCTTGGATTTCTGCATTATATTTGACATGATTTTCCTTTCCTCCCATTTCCATTGTACTAGGGAATTACTTGTGATATGTTAATGTAATATTCTATTTTGAATACACCTTGAGTTCTGAATAATTTTTAAACCTTTTTAGGTCCATCTTCCCATCCAAAGTTAACCTCTTTTTGAATATGTTCTTTCAGGTTCTTGGTGTGAGTTGATAGCTTATACTTAGATGAATGTATCATATTAATTAATAATAGTTGTTAAGACCTCTGTATCTAAAGGTAGTATTTCGTTTATTGCTGTAGCCTAAAAATCAACCCCCACCTTAATGATTTAAAGCAATACTTTATTTGATTTTATTATCTCTTACAGTATCTCTGGGTCTGAAATTTGGAAGCATTTTTTGGGAGACAATTTTCCATGTCTATTGCATTTCTGCACACCTTCTATGAAAGAGGCATTGACAATTTTGTTACATACATGTTGTTTATTTTTTCATTTTTATTTTTTTTGAGGATGTTTGTATAGCAATGTTTTTTGGAAGACAGATGTAGTGTGTCTTCACAGTTCTTAACAGGACTCATCTGTGTGGTTCTGGTTCATGTAGCTCAGATGTTTGCAGTCAAACTGTTTTATGCATCAGAGGGGGCTGGAGATCTCAATCTTCACTATTATTCTAGGTTATCTCCATGGGGATCTCAACACATGGTAGTTGGAGCTTTCAGTGCATCACAGTATCAGGGTAGTCATACTGCATGCAGATGT
Organism: Moschus berezovskii; assembly: GCF_049115385.1. NCBI lineage: Eukaryota > Metazoa > Chordata > Mammalia > Artiodactyla > Moschidae > Moschus > Moschus berezovskii. Next base: position 5,925,109 of record NC_142467.1, on the reverse strand, counting down.
AAGAACAAAGATTCCAGTAAGCAAGGCAGAAGACGCTTCATTTATGACTGTGTACACAAAGTCATGCAGTATCATTTCAGAAGCATTCTGTTAGTTACAAGCAAATCAGATGTCCACTTAAATTCAGACAATCTTCTCTTGATGATGAGCAGCAATATTTGTGAAAAGTATCTGATACTAGAGCTACTATAATGCCCATCTTTGGAAAATACAATCTACTACAGTGGGACCAGCAAGGATAGAACTCAGAAACATCACATGTGTGTATATATATATTATATATATATATATACACACATACTTGGTTTCCTTTTCTCTGGGAACTCTGCCTGATACAAATGTCTGAAAAACATTGACTCAAACAAAATGAGAGAGACAGGCTGGACCCTTATTTTTCTCCAAGCCAAATGTTTGCTATGTTAGTTTAATCTACACCACAACCAGACAACTGGAATGTGTTCATTATATCCGCATGTACGCGTGAGAAAGAAGAGGTTGAAGAAAGGTAAACAAAATGCCCCAGCCACTTAGGCGAGGAGAGCCTTTCCCCTCTACAGCATGTTGCTATCATCAGTCATGTGACAACTGACCTTAGTATTTATATTAAAACATCAGTAAATTATTTGTTTCATATTTAAGAATATTCTAAATTATTGATAAATCAAAATTTGATGCCTTTTTAAATGAAGAAAGGTGACTAATTTCCTATTGTTCTAGATTCTTTAACTAGCTGCCTCTTTTTATGAGGAACTCTTTATACCTATAAAATATAAGTGTTTAGCATAAAAGCATCTTAATGATATATCTGTGAGTAGAAATTTTTTTATGAAATGGAATGTCAGGATACTTCCACTGAAAACGCTGATGTATTTTTTCATAATCATATTAACATAAAATCTAACTTTCAGTTTCTGGTTATAAAAAATATCTATATATATGGATTACTGAAATTTTACAAAATATAGAATGTAATAAAGAAAAAGCAAACTAACTACAATTCAATTTTTCAGGTATAATCGCATTTATTACTTCAGCATGCAACTTCCAAAAATAGTCAATGCATACAATGAAAACTTTTACCATATTTAAAATTTGTACTTGTTTTTCATTTACCGCATAATAAGCAGAAGTCCCATGTCTCTTCATACGATTTTTGATAGCTGTTGTGCATTTTACTTCCCTGGTGGCTCTGTCAGTAAAGAATCTGCTTGCAATGCAGGAGACCTGGGTTCAATCCCTAGGTTGGGAAGACCCCCTGAAGAAGGGCTACTGCTGCTGCTGCTAGGTCACTTCAGTCGTGTCCGACTCCGTGTGACCCCATAGACGGAAGCGCACAAGGCTCCCGCATCCCTGGGATTCTCCAGGCAAGAACACTGGAGTGGGTTGCCATTTCCTTCTCCAATGTGTGAAAGTGAAGTCGCTCAGTCGTGTCCGACCCTTAGCGACCCTATGGACTGCAGCCTACCAGGCTCCTCCATCCATGGGATTTTCTAGGCAAGAGTAGTGGAGTGGCTTGCCATTGCCTTCTCCTTGAAGAAGGGCATGGCTACCCAATCCAGTATTCTTGCCTGGAGAATCCCGATGGACAGAGGAGCCTGGCAGGCTACAGTCCATGGGGTCTCACATAACTGAGTGACTAAGCACACATATTGTGCATTTTACATATGCAACAAGTCAAAATTAATTTACTCATACTCCTACTTTAGACAAAGTGAAAAGTGGAAACACCATGTTATAAATGGCAATATCTGTCATCTTCACACATATATCTTTGCTCATTTTCGATGATTTCTTTAGGAAAGTGTCCTGAAATTAGAATTTCTGACTCGACAATATGACATTTAAGCTTATATAATAATGATTAGGCTCCAGTTGCTTTATTTAGTCTACTTACTTGCCTTCCAACATAGCTGGCCTTTATAAAAACACTCACCAACCTTTTTTAGAGTGTCATATGGTTAATTTATTATGATTATTCCAAAAAATTCTTAACTCTGAACTCAAATAATTATGTGAAAGGAAATACTAACACTTTTGAGAAATTTATCATTTAAAGAACGAGTACTGAACCTATATTTTATTCTCTGCCCTAAGTAATACAGATTTAATATATAATATTTTTGCTTGCATTGTTTTATAATATTTGTGAAACAGGAACTATCATTAACCTAAAAGTGGTATCCTTATACAAGGTCATGTAACTATTAGCAAGTGAAAAGCTTTTACTTCAAGAAATGGAATAACAGGGAATAATTTTACCGTTCTTTGTGAAACAATAAAAAAAGACAAAATATAAGAAGCAATGTGTCTGAAGACACTAGATATCAAATTAAGACAGTGATCTCTGAAAGATGAAGGACAAATCAAGTGAGTACTAAAATTACACTGATTATGGCCTTTAAATAATATACCGAATGTGATACAGGAAGGGGAACCCAGGCAGAGTCGAGAATTGCAAACAGGAGACAGAGGTTTGAATCCAGGGAGACTAAAAGGACTGCTTTTTGAAGGACAGAGAAGCTGAGAAAAGACAGCTTCATGTGATCATATCCCAAGAGTCTGCAAAAGGTGTTCAAGTAGAGTCCTGATCTGTGTGTGTGAAGAAATGAAGGCTAGGAGAAGACCATTGAGTGAGTTAGAAGGGATTACAGCTGATGTTATTTTCCAGCAAGAGTATGAAATTCATAATTCAAGGAAAGTTACCCAGAAGCATTTTGTAACAGTAGGGAAAATAATTGCTGCTTTGATGCTACTAAACAAAACAACATCAAAATCCCTGTGAATCACTATTTCCAAGTAACTTAACTATGTCCCTTAAGAAAGTTCAAACATTTTTACAAGAATACAGAGATATTCAGAGACCAGCAAAGAAAAATTCATATCTCCCAGTTAATAAAATATTACCAGCCATATGAAGAAGCAGTAAATATGACCCATATGAGAAAAATCAAGTGTGATAGATCCAGAATATTGGAAAAGATGTTACAATTAGAAAACAGATACATAAGCCCTCTTATTACAACTGTATTAAACATATTTACACAGTTAAGTATCAATAAGGAAGGTATAAAAAGTTCCAAACTTAACTTTAAGAAATAAAATGTAAGATGTCAGAAATGAAAAATACGTTGAATATAACAGTAGCAAGTTAGACAGAAGAAGGAATTTGAACACATGGTAGGATAAAGTACCCAGTATGAAACAGAAAGGGGAAAATACTTTATAAAAATAGACAGAGTACCAGTGAACAGTCTAATATAACTGGGCTTCCTCAAAAGAAGACAGAGAAGGGTGAGAAAGAAAAATATGTGAAGAATAAATGTTGAAATATTCCAAATTTGCTGAAAAAAATAACTTATAAGCCTATAGATTCAAGGTCAATGAACCATTGTAAACATAAGAAACACTAAACCAAAGCATATCATAATTAAATTGCTCAAAATCAGAAATAAGAACACAATCTTAAACATATTCAGAGAGAGGGCAAGTTGTATATGTAGAATCAATGGTGATGGTAAGAGCAGGTGTTTCATCACAAATAAGAAAAGAAGAGTATAGAGCAACGTCTTCAAACTACTGAAAACAGACCACAGCTGAACAACAGAAACTATCAGCTTAGAGTTCTATACCAAGGTTACATTAAAAAAAATGAGAAAGCTTAACAAAAATAAACAAGAAACTCCAGGCTCATATCACTTTGGAACTTAGATACAAGAATTTTCAATAAAATATTAGGAAGTTCCAAGAATGCATAAAAATGATTATTTTTTAAAAAAGGGCAAGTAGAACTTACTCCAGGTATGCAAAGATAGTCCAACATTTCCCAGTTAATCTACAATATCAATAATGTCTGCAGCTGCAACAGACTAAAAGAGAAAATAGTTAATTGAAATGGTCAGATAATGCAAAAAAAAAAAAAAAACATTTTACAAAATCCGATACTATTCAGGATATAAACTCACAACATACTAAGGAAATAGAACCTCTTCTATCTGATAAAAAAAAAAAATCTCCGAAAAAGTCTCTACAGCTAACATAATACTTAATGATGAAAGGATGGATGTTTTCTCTGAGTTTGGAAACAAGGCAAAGATGTCCTCTTTTATCAACCTTTCCAACACGGTAATGGAATTTCTCACCTGAACTGTGAGGCAAAATGAAAAAATAAGAGTCATCTAGACAAAAAATGAAGATGACATACTTTACATTTGCCAATATAGAAAATCCCTAGAAATACAGATTTTTTAATAAGAATTAATACATGAATTTATTAAGGTCTAGGATACAAGATTATCATAGGGAAATAAATTATATTACTACATACTATCAACAACCATGTGGACACTGATGTTAAAAATACAATATTGTTTAAAATGCAACAGTGTTAAAAAACAATACTGTTTACAATTTTCTCAAAATAAATGACCTTGTAACTACTAGACTTGCCTGAAAGTGTTCATTACAAGCAGATCTGAAGTGTAAGAAACTTAAAGGAAGCCCTTCAGGTAGAAGAAAATTAATATTGGATAGAAATATTAGTATATGCAAAGCCATGAAGGACGTGAGAATAGAAACCACACTGTAAATATACGACTTTTAAAAATTTAACTCATTTATTTTTAATAGGAGGATAATTGCTATACAAAATTGTGTTGGTTTCTGCCATACATCAACATGAATCAACCATATGTATACACATGTCCCCTGCCTCTTGAAACCCGCCTCCTACCTCCCACCCCATCTCACCCCTCTAGGCTGTCACAGAGTGACAGCAAATTCCCACTGGCTATCTATTTCACATCCAGTAATGCATATGTTCTAAGCTACTCTCTCAATTCGCCCCACCCTCTCCTTCCCCCACTACGTCAACAAGTCTGTTCTCCATGTCACACCTCCACTGCTGTCCTGCAAATACGTTCATCAATGCCATCTTTCTAGATTCCATGCTGCTGCTGCTGCTGCTAAGTCACTTCAGTCGTGTCCGACTCTGTGTGACCCCATAGACGGAAGCCCACCAGGCTCCCCTATCCCTGGGATTCTCCAGGCAAGAACACTGGAGTGGGTTGCCATTTCCTTCTCCAATGTGTGAAAGTGAAAAGTGAAAGTGAAGTCGCTCAGTCGTGTCCGACACTTAGCGACCCCACGAACTGCAGCCCACCAGGCTCCTCCATCCATGGGATTTTCCAGGCAAGAGTACTGGAGTGGCTTGCCATTGCCTTTTCTGCTAGATTCCATACATATGCATTAATATATGATCTTTGTTTTTCTCTTTCTGACATTTCATTCTGCATAATAGACTCTAGGTTTTCATCCACATCATTAGAACTGACTCAAATATGTTCCTTTTTATGGCTGAGAAGGAGATGGCAACCCACTCCAGTATTCTTGCCTGGAGAATCCCAGGGACAGCGGAGCCTGGAGGGCTGTCGTCTATGGGGTCACACAGAGTCAGACACGACTGAAGCGACTTAGCAGTAGCAGCAGCAGCAATAAGGACTGATGCTAAAGCTGAAACTGCAATACTTTGGCCACCTCATGCGACAAGTTGACTCACTGGAAAAGACCCTGATGCTGGGAAAGGTTGGGGGGCGGGAGGAGAAGTGGATGACAGAGAATGAGATGGCTGGATGGCATCACCGACTCTGCGGACATGAGTTTGAGTGAACTCTGGGAGTTGGTGATGGACAGGGAGGCCTGGCGTTCTGTGATTCATGGGGTCGCGTGGAGAGTCGGACACGATGGAGCGACTGAACTGAACTGAACTGAATATTCCATTGCATATTATCCATTCATCTGTTGATAGACATCTAGGTTGCTGCGATGAACTCTGAGGATACATGTGTTTTTTCCAGTTATGGTTTTCTCATGGTATATGCCCCACAGTGGGATTGTCGGGCCATAAGGTAGTTCTATTTTTAGTTTTTCAAGTAACATCCATACTGTTCTCCATATTGGCTGTATCAATTTACATTCCCATGAACAGTTCAGGAAGATTCCCTTCTCTCCACACCCTCTCCACCATTTATTGTTTGTAGACTTTTTCATGAGGGTCATTCTGACCAGTGTGAGGTGATACCTCACTGTAGTTTTGATTTGCATTTCTCTCTTAATGAGTGATGTTGAACATCTTTTCATGTGTTTGTTAGCCATCTGTATGTCTACTTTGGAGAAATGTCCGTTTAGGTCTTCTGTCCACTTTTTGATTGGGTTGCTTTTTTTTTTTCCCCTGGTATTGAGCTGCATGAACCGCTTATATATCTGACTTTTAAAAAATTACATAAATCTCTTTAAAAGGCAATTGATTGCTGAAATAAAAGTAACACTATTTTGAGAGTTTACAAATTGTATAAGTATTTGAGAGAATACTTGAAAATCAGTTAAGTTGAGAAATGGGAGTATATTTTAAGAGTTCCATACTTAACATGAAATGGTATAATATCAATTGAAGGTAAACAGTGATGTTAAGGATATACAAATTAAGTCCAAATAACCACTAAAATAAATATAGTTAGCAAGCTTATAAAAAATGCTCAACACATAAGGAAGCAGGACAAGAGAGAAAAAGGAGGATAATACAAAAGGGACAAGTAAAAACAATAATAATAATAAGCAAGATGGTAGATTCAAAACAACCCAGATTAATAATCACATTAAAAATAAATGGTCAAAACAGTCTAATTAAAAGTCAGAGTGTGTCAAAGTAAACAGAAAAGCAAGATATCTAAATCCACTTGAAAATAGAAATATAAATGTAAAGTAAAAGAATAGAAGATGATATACTGTCGACTATTGAATGACTCTTGAATGGACTTGAACTGCAAGGATCTCTAATACGTATGTGAGGATTTTTTTCGATTAACATGTACTAAAACACTAGGCTGTCCACACCTGTTTGAATTCACCTATGAGGGACTACAGATAAGGAGGGGCCCAGTGTAGACTTACATGAGGATTTTCAGGTGTATGGAGTGTTGGCCTTCCTAATCTCCATGTTGTTCAAGGATCAACTGCAAATAATAGTCAAAGGAAAGCTGGAGATATATATTTAAACATGTACACATAATTGGAAGCAGACATTATACAAATTTGTTCTGGTGTAAAAATTTTGCAAGGGATACACAAGGTTATGTCACAATAACAAAAGGATCAATTTATCAATAGAATATACAATCCTAAAAATTTTGCACATAACAGATTTCAGAATAAATAAAACAAAAAGTAAGAAGTAATAGTCAAATCTGTAAGTATTTGTGGATAATTAGTGATTGATAGAAAAAATAACTGGAAAGTCAGTAAGGACACAGAAGACTGGAGCAACGGTATCAACCAACGTTACCTAATTTATAAATCACTGCACACAACAGCAGAATCCATTCTTTCAAGTTCAGTTCAGTTCAGTTCAGTCGCTCAGTCGTGACCCCATGAATCACAGCACGCCAGGCCTCCCTGTCTATCACCAACTCCCAGAGTTCACTCAAACTCATGTCCATCGAGTCGGTGATGCCATCCAGCCATCTCATTCTCTGTCGTCCCCTTCTCCTCCCGCCCCCAATCCTTCCCAGCATCAGAGTCTTTTCCAGTGAGTCAACTCGTCGCATGAGGTGGCCAAAGTATTGCAGTTTCAGCTTTAGCATCAGTCCTTCCAATGAACATCCAGGATTGATCTCCCTTAGAATGGACTGGTTGGATCTCCTTGCGGTCCAAGGGACTCTCAAGAGTCTTCTCCAACACCACAGTTCAAAAGCATCGATTCTTCGGCGATCAGCTTTCTTCACAGTCCAACTCTCACATCCATACATGACCACGGGAAAAACCATAGCCTTGACTAGACGGACCTTTGTTGGCAAAGTAATGTCTCTGCTTTTTAATATATTATCAAGGTTGGTCATAACTTTCCTTCCAAGGAGTAAGCATCTTTTAATTTCATGGCTGCAATCAGCATCTGCAGTGATTTTGGAGCCCAAAAAAACAAAGTCTGACACTGTTTCCACTATTTTTCCATCTATTTCCCATGAAGTGATGGGACCAGATGCCATGATCTTTGTTTTCTGAATGTTGAGCTTCCAGCCAACTTTTCACTCTCCTTTTTCACTTTCATCAAGAGGCTTTTGAGCTCCTCTTCACTTTCTGCCATAAGGGTAGTGTCATCTGCATATCTGAGATTATTGATATTTCTCCCAGCAATCTTGATTCCAGCTTTTGCTTCTTCCAGCCAAAGCAGATCACTTTTCAAAGCATATCAGACTTGTGGGGTGTCAGTAAAGCAGTCTTAGGAGAAATATTATGTCAATAGATACATTTATTAAAGATAATCTGAGTTTCTCCATAAAGAAACTAGAAAAGTGGTAAGAAAATTAAGTTGAAAAAAATTGAAGAAAGAAATATGAAAGGTCAAGAGTCACAATTAATGGATGGAAAAGAGAGAAATGACAGAAGGAAACAAACTAAGCCAAAGGTGAAACTTTGAGACACTCAACAGAGGGATAAAACTTGAGCCAACAAGTCGGGCAGAAATTGGCCGTTGGCCTGTTTTCATGTGGCCTATGTGCTACGAATTTTCTAAAAAGAGCTGCAAAAACCAAAATAATAATAATAATAATTTATTTTGTTTTTAAGGCTAAAAACATCCCATTGTATATATGTATCACTATTTGTCCATTATCCATTGATAGAATTATAGGTGTTTTTATCCTTCTCTTGGCTACAAGAAAATGCTGCAATGGTTATCTGTGTGCTGTCTTCAGAAAAATGTCATTTCAGTGGGGGGTTGTTATATATATACGTATAACCCTTAATATGTTGAGCCATGTTCCTTATGCTCACTTTCTGAAGAGTTTTTAATCATAATGGATGTAATATTTTGTCAAAAGTTTTATCTGCATCTACTTGGGTAATGCTCAAAATCTTCAAGCTAGGTTAGCAATGCATGTACCAAGAACTTCCAGATATACAAGCTGAATTTAGCAAGGGCAGAGGAACCAGATATCAAATTGCCAACATATGTTGGATCATATAAAAAACAAGAAAATGCCAGAAAAAAAAAAAACACAACTTCTGCTTCACTGACTACACTAAAGCCTTTGACCATGCAGGCAGGGCACAACAAACTGTGGAAAATTCTTAAATAGATGGGAATACCAGACCACCTGACCCATTATTGAGAAATCTGTATGCAGGTCAAGAAGCAATGGTTGAAACCAGACATGAAACTACTGACTTGTTTAAACTTGTGAAAGGAATACCACAAAGCAGTATATTGTCACCATGCTCATTTAACTTCTATGCAGAGTACATCATGCGAAATCCTGGGCTGGATGAATCACTAGCTGGTATCAAGATGGCTGGGAGAAGTATCAGTAACCTCAGATATGCAGAGATAGCACTCTAATGGCAGAAAGCAAAGAGGAACTAAAGAGCCTCTTGATGAGAGTGAAAGAGGAGAGTGAAAGAGCTGGCTGAAAGCACAACATTCAGAAAAGTAAGACCATGGCATCCAGTCCCATCACTTCATGGCAAATACAGGTGAAAAGGGGGAAACAGTGACAGATTTTATTTTCTTAGGCTCCAAAATCACCGAAGACAGTGGCCGCAGTCATGAAATAAAAGATGCTTGCTTCTTGGAAGGAAAGCTACGACAAACCTGACAGCATATTAAAAAGCAGAGACATTGCTTTGCTGACAAAGGTCTGTATAGTCAAAGCTATGGTTTTTCCAGCAGTCATGTAGAAATGTGAGATCTGGACCCTAAAGAATGCCGAGTGCTGAAAAATTGATGCTTTCAAATTGTGGTGCTAGAAAAGACTCCTGAGACTTGCTTGAACTGCAAGGAGATCAAGCCAATCAATCCTAAAGGAAATCAAGCTTTAATATTCACTGGAAGAAGTCATGAAGTTCCATATACTTCGGTATATTGGAAAGTATGTTGGGGCTTCATGTCTGATGCTTTGTTCACCTGAACAGAAGAGATAATTCATTGAGAAAAATTGTGATGCTGGGAAAGATTGAGGGCAAAAGGGGAAGGGGGTAGCAGAGAATGAGATGGTTAGATAGCATCACTGACTCAGTGGACATGAATTTCAACAAACTCTGGTATAGTGGAGAACAGATGAGTAAATAATCACTGCTGACAAAAGTATCAGAATACTATAAACAGAAGAAATCATTCCCAACCAGTTAAATCCATTAATGAAGTTTGTCAGTGATAAAAAGTACAGCTAATATTAAATGTAACTATAAAGCTCTGAATCGGTCCAGTTCAGTTGCTGAATCATGTCCAACTCTTTGAGACCCCATGGACTGCAACACGCCAGACTTCCCTGTCCATTACCAACTTCCAGAGCTTGCTGAAACTCATATCCCTCATGTTGGTGATGACATCCAACCATCTCATCCTCTGTTGTTCTCTTCTGCTACTGCCTTCAATCTTTCCCAACATCAGGGTCTTTTGCAATGAGTCAGTTCTTCATGTCAGGTGACCAAAGTAGTGGAGCTTCAGCTTCATCATCAGTCCTTCCAATGAATATTCAGGAATGATTTCCATTAGAATTGACTGGTTTGACATGCAGTTCAAGGAACTTTCAAGAATCATCTCCAACACCACAGTTCAAAAGCATCAATTCTTCAATGTTCAGCTTTATTTATAGTCCAACTCTCACATCCATACATGACTATTGGAAAAAACATAGCTTTGACTAGACAGACCTTTGTTGGCAAAGTAATGTCTCTGCTTTTTAATATGATGTCTAGGTTGATGATAATTTTCTTCCAAGGAGCAAGCATCTTTTAATTTCATGGCTGCAGTCACCGTCTGCAGTGATTTTGGAGCCCCCGAAATAAAGATTCTGTTTCCATTATTTCCCCATCTATTTCCCATGAAGTGATGGGACCGGATGCCATGATCTTAGCTTTTTGAATACTGAGTTTTAAGCCAGATTTTTCACTCTCCTCTTTCACTTTCGTCAAGAGGCTCTTATGTTCTTCTTCACTTTCTGCCATAAGGGTGATGCCATCTGCATATCAGGTTATTGATATTTCTCCCGGCATTCTTGATTCCAGCTTGTGCTTCTTCGAGCCCAGCATTTCTTGTGATGTACTCTGCTTGTAAGTTAAATAAGCAAGGTGACAATATACAGCTTTGATGTACTCCTTTTCCTATTTGGAACCAGTCTGTTTTTCCATGTCCAGTTCTAACTGTTGCTTCTTTACCTGCATACAGATTTCTCAGGAGCAGATTAGCTGGTTTGGTATTTTCATCTCTGAGAATTTTCAGCAGTTTCTTACAAACCACACAGTCAAAGGCTTTGGTATAGTCAGTAAAGCAGAAGTAGATGTTTTTCTGGAACTCTCTTCCTTTTTCTATGATCCAGCAGATACTGACAATTTGATCTCTGCTTCCTCTGTCTCCTAAATTCAGCTGGAACATTTGGAATTTCTCTGTTCATGGACTGTTGCAGCCTCAGTTGGAGAGTTTTAAGCATTACCTTGCTAATGTGTGAGATGAGTACAATTGTACAGTAGTTTGATTATTCTTTGGCATTGTCTTTCTTTGGGATTGGAATGAAAACTTTCCTTTTCCAGTCCTGTGGTCACTGCTGAGTTTTCCAAATTTGCTGGCATATTGAGTGCAGCTTTTAACAGTATCATTTTTTTAGGATTTGAATTAGCTCACCTGAAATTCCATCACCTCCTCTTGTTTTGTTTGTAGTGATGCTTCCTAAGGACCTCTTGACCCTGAATGCTTTCCCTCTAACATAGGGAGTAAGATATGACTATCCACTCTTGGAGGAGGAAAATGGTAACCCACTCCACTTTTCTGGCCTGGAATATTCCATGGACAGAGGATCACTGAAGGTTATAGTACATGGTGTTGCAGAGTCTGACATACATGAGCACAAGTAGGCACACCCGCATTCTTATTACTTCTGTTTACCATAGTCTAGAAGTTTCAGTTCAGTTCAGTTCAGTCACTCAGTCGTGTCCAACTCTTTGTGACCCCATGAATCACAGCATGCCAGGTCTCCCTGTCCATCATCAACTCCCAGAGTTCACTCAAACTCATGTCCATTGAGTCGGTGATGCCATCCAGCCATCTCATTCTCTGTTGTCCCTGTCTCCTCCCACCCCCAATCCCTCCCAAGATCAAAAAATAGTTAAAGGACAATAAAAATAGGTTATATATATATATATAGGAAGGAAAAAATGAAATGGTTTTTACACACAGATGATATGACCATCTATGTAGAAAATCTGATAGTCTGTGAAAGCTTATAATATTGATTTGTGACTTTAACATGGTTTAGGGTACAAAAATTTGTTTTTATATTCCAGAGAAAAGAAATTGGATACAATTAAATATCCATTAATTTTAATAATAAAACAGCTGTGAAATAGTTATGACAGAACATGTACAAAACCTCTTCAGAGAAGAAATATTCCTAAGCAATTAAAGACCTAAATAAACAGAAAGATATATCTGCATTATGAGTCTGAAAATTCAGTATCTTTAAATATGCCAAATATTAATCTAATTTGATACAAATTTAGTCAAATTACAGAAGCATTTTTTCTTTTTAAGAAAATTTAAATTCAAGTATGCCAAAGCATTTGACTGCGTGGATCTCAATAAACTGTGGAAAATTCTGAAAGAGATGAGAATACCAGACCACCTGACCTTCCTTTTGAGAAATCTCTGTGCAGGTCAGGAAGCAACAGTTAGAACTGGACATGAAACAACAGACTGGTTCCAAAATGGGAAAGGAGTACGTCAAGGCTGTATATTGTCACCCTGATTATTTAACTTATATGCAGAGTACATAATGAGAAATGCTGGGCTACACGAAGCACAAGCTGGAATCAAGATTGCCGGAAGAAATATCAGTAACCTCTGATATGCAGATGATACCACACTTACAGCAGAAAGTGAAGAAGAACTAAAGAACCTCTTGATGAAAGTGAAAGAGGACATTGAAAAAGCTGGCTTAAAGTTCAACATTCAGGAAACTAAGATCATGGCATCCACTCCCATCATTTCATGGGAAATAGATGGGGAAACAATGGAAACAGTGGCAGACACTCCAGATGGTGACTGCAGCCATTAAATTAAAGGATACTCCTTGGAAGAAAAGTTATGACCAACCTAGACAGCATATTAAAATGCAGAAATATTACTTTGCCAACAAAGTTCCGTCTAGTCAAGGCTATGGTTTTTCCAGTGGTCATGTATGGATGTGAGAGTTGAACTGTGAAGAAAGCTGAGTACTGAAGAATTGATGCTTTTGAACAGTGGTGCTGGAGAAGACTCTTAAGAGTCTCTTGGACAGCAAGGAGATCACACCACCAGTCCATCCTAAAGGAAATCAGTCCTGAATATTCATTGGAAGGACTGATGTTGAAGGTGAAACTCCAATACTTGGGCCACCTGATGGGAAGAACTGACTCATTGGAAAAGACCCTGATGCTGGGAAAGATTGAAGGCAGGAGGAGAAGGGGATGACAGAGGATGAGATGGTTGGGTGGCATCACCGACTCAATGGACATGAGTTTGAGTAAACTCCGGGAGCTGGTGATGGACAGGGAGGCCTGGGGTTCTGCAGTCCTTGGGTCACAAAGAGTCGGACACAACTGAGTGACTGAACTGCACTAAACTGATAAATTCGTTAGAAATGCAAAAGACCCAACAAAGCTGAGATAGCTAGTGGGAAGCTGCTATGTCGTACACGCAACCCAGCCTGGTGCTGTGTGGTGACCTAGAGGAGTGGAATGGAAAGGGAGAGGGAGGCTTATGAGGGTGTGTAGATAGCTAAATAGACAGGTAGATGAATGTGGCTCACTTGTGTCAGAACTTTGAGGTTGCATGGACTGTCTCCAGGCCAGAATACCGGCTTGGGTAGCCTTTTCCTTCTCCAAGGGAATCCCATCCTAGGGATCAAACCCAGGGCTCCTGCATTGTAGATGGATTCTTTACCAGCTGAGCCACCAAGAAGCCCTTGAGTTATATATATAATTGTGATATTGTGATATAACAAATTTAGAAAATTTCTTTGACAGTGTTAAATGAATGAAAAGCCATGGCAGAAGCTGTGGGAAAAAAACATTTGTGAAGCCTCCATCTGACAATGGATTTACATCTATAATAAAGTTGAAACCTTATAAAAACATTCTCAACCTAATAAGAAATAACAAAAGATTAAAACAGACCATAGAAGACATACAGATAAAAACATACACATGATAAGATGTTCTACTTCATTAGAGCCTAGGGAAATATACATCAATATCTCATTGAAATATGTTAGAATGACTACAATTAAACAGGCTACCATACAAGTGTTGACAAAGATGTGGAGAAACTGCAACTCTTGGACTTTTCTGATGATAATGTAAAATATTATAACCACTTCAGGAATCATTTTAGCAGGTTCTAAAAAAAGTTAAGCATACACTTGGCTTGTATCCTACCCAGTTCAAATCCTGTAGATTGAATAAACTTTTTTAAAAAAATGTACTTGGCTTTGGATCAAAATGGTGAAGAAGGAAGAGATGGATTTCAGCTCTACACGTAGAACAGTTTTCACGGAATTTAGCTGGAGAATGGCAGAAATACTCCTGTACTACCAAGGCTGTAAGAAAGGTCCACATGGAATCAGGTAGGTAAGAAGAGAAGAGATTAGGTCAGGACCTGTTCCGACGGGAGGGAATTCAATGGAAAAGGGAAAATGCATGGGTGGAGATACGCCCTAAGGAGGAGGTGGTTTGAGCCACATATTGGCATGCCAGTTCTGCAGACTGACACAGAGAAGGCAAGCTCCCGTGGCTGGTTGGAAGGACAATGGGACTGAGAGAAGGGCCATAGGAAACCTGAACTCCACTCAAGAGGAGGATACAGTGCCAGCTTGCTCTCGAAACAGGAAGAGATGCAGACTGAAGACTGCTGTGCTGGTTGCCTGATTTTTCGAGGCTGTCTGTTGTGCACCTCATCTGGAGCCAAACATGACATGACAATACATTTAGAAAACCCCCAAAATTTCCACCAGAGAGCTACTAGAAGTAGTTATGAACCCACTAAAGTTCAAGATTCAAGACTAAGATACATCAATTTGTTGCTTTTCTATACACTAACAATGAAATATCAGAAAGAGAAAGCAAAAAACAAATCTCACTTAAAATTGCATCAAAGAGAATAAAATTCCAAAGAAAAAGTTAACCAAGAAAGTGAGAGACTTATCCTCTGAAAATTCTGACACTGATGAGAGAAACTGAAGATGGTTCAAAGAAATGGAAAGATATCCTTTGTTCTCGGAAGAATGAATACTGTTACAGTGTCCATACAGCCCAAAGCAATCTGCAGATTTAATGCAATCCCTATCAAAACACCCAAAACGTTTTTCACAGAACTTAAACAAAATATCCTAAAATTTACATTGAGTCACAAAAGACCCCAAATTGCCAAAGCAATCTTGAAAAAGAAGAACTAAACTGAAGGATCATGTTCTCTCATTTCAGACTACAAATCTACAGAAATTAAAACAGCATGGTATTAGCACAGAAACAAACGCATAGATCAATGGAATAGAATAGAAATCCCAGAAATAAACCCATTTGCCTATGGTCAACTGACCTATAATACAGAAGGAAGAATATACAATGGAGAAAAGATTGTCTCTTTAGTAAGTGGTGCTGAGAAAACTAGACAGCTATATGTAAAAAAAAAAAAAAAAAAGTGAGATTGGAACATTTTCTCACACAACACATAAAAATAAGTTCAAAAGGGATTTAAACCTCAGTATAAGGCCTGAAACTGTAAATCGTCTAGAAAAGAACATAGAATGTTCTTTTACATAAATCATAGTAATATTTATGTGTATCTTTTTCCTAAGGCAAAAGAAATACAAGCAAAAGTAAACAAATGGGACCTAATTAAACTTAAAAGCTTTACCACAGCCAAGGAAACTGTCAACAAACCAAAAACATAACCTATTGAATGGGAGAAAATAGTAGATATTTTTGAAGAAAAGAAATACAGATATCCAGTAGACACATTAAAAAATGCTCAGCATCACTAATCAACTGAGAAATACGATTCAAAACCAAAATGAGCTATCACCTCATACTTATCAGAATAACTACCATCAAAATGTATAAAAATAACAAATGTAGGCGAGGACGTGGGGAAAGGGAACTTTCAAACACTGTTAGTGTCGATGTAAATTGGTGCAGCCACTATAGAAAACAGTATGAGGGTCCCTCAAAAATCTAAAAAATAGAACTATGATTTGATCCAACAATTCCACGCCTGGATATATACCCAAACAACCTCAAAAACACCAACTTGAAAAAAATTGCATGTACCCCAGTGTTCAGAGCAGCATTATTTATAATAGCCATGGTACAGAAGCAACTGAAGTGTCCCTCAGTAGATGAATGGATGAAGATGTGGTGTATATACAATAGAACACGCTCAGCTATAAAGAGGGCAACTCTGTCCTTTTCAGCGAGGTGGATGGACCTACAGAATCTGATTAGGGAAATAAGGCAGAGGAATACAGATACCACATGTTATCACTTATAAGTGGAATCCAAACTATTGGATACCCTGTTGAGAGAGCATTGGAGGATGAGGGAAAGGTTACAGGATTAAGAAAAGCAAATTACTATGGATAAAATAGATAGGCAACGAGATGTATTTGGCAACGACACAGGGATATATATATAGCTATTATTTTATAATATCTTTAAATGGAATATAATCTATAAAAATTGCATCATCATGCTATATACTTGAAACTAATGTTACATTGCAAATAAACTATATTTCTTTCTTTTTAATGTATGTTGTTGAAAAGTCTTATCCAAGAATATTCATATTAGCTTCATTTGTAAAACTGTTAAGAATTGAAACAACCTGATGTTTGTTAACAGGGGAAAAAAACCTATTGTGCCATACTAATGCAATGGAATCCTATTTAAGAATAAAGATCCAATCAGTGCATACAGCATGAATAATTCTTGAAATAATTATGTTTAGAAGCTAGTGTTCTACCACAAAATATATAAAACAAACTCACAGATATAGAGAACAGACTAGTGGATACTCTGTTGTAGGTATGTATATATCTTTTGAATATCTTTTGTCAATTTGTGCACTTTCATTTTTATAAAATTTCAGAAGATATAAACTAATCTATCCATAGAAACAGAAAGCACAGCAGGTGGTTTCTTGGATAAGGAGGTAAAGGCAGAGTGGGAGGTAGCATGAAATACAATCCAAGAAAAAGAAACTGTGGGCTGTAATGAGTATGTTCGCTCTCTTGCTTGTGGAAGATTCACAGGTGGCTGAACACACCGCAGTGTGAGAAACGGCTTGCTTAAAAGATGCACAGTCACCTTATTGCAATTACACACCGATACAGACATAAAATTGGGGCTAAAGAGACGCCCTTCTCCAAAGGATAAGCAAGGTTAAAGAAAATATCTCGCAGTTTTGCATCCTAACTATAGAATTTAACCTTGTAACCATTGAACTGTATCACTACACTCCCCTACAGTCATGGAAACAGCAATAATGAGCACTTTTTGCCACCCTTTAAGCTTTGGGTTCCTAGCAGATCACTCTTGAAAGATAGAAACCTCAGACCTAACGTGAACACTTGCTTCTTACAGCCTTTTTCATTTATCACTGTCCACTCATGCCCGGGAAGTGCCGGGGATGGGGGTAGCATTATGTTGACGGCCACAAGAGCTTTCTTCTCAAAATACATCCTTATGGTTCTGTGACTGGAACACAAATGAAAAGGCAATTGCTGTGACACTTACTTTTCTCTCAGGATATCCTCACATGAAAAACCAGGTTCTGTCCATCTTGGAGATTGTCTAGACTTACTTGTACGGCAGTTCACTTGAAAGTTAAAAATAAAATAAAATAAGAGTTTCATGTTTGTCATTGTTTCTACTGTTTCCAAGATCACAGGAAGTCTATCAGGCAGCTTGCAAGCTGATTAGATTTATTTAAGTAAGAAGTCTTTGGCATTATCTGTGCTTTGTACCCCTAATGAGGAGATTTTAGCAGATGGGCTCTAATTTATAACAAGGACCTACACCCTGGATAATGAAACATAGCCGAATAAGAACTTACATAAACAAGGGCTCTAGTAAAATGCCAAAACAAATAATTTTGGCATGTTTTAAAAATACAAGGGGCTTCTTCAAATATCATCAGGAATAAGTCATTTGGTATTTCAGGTTCATACATCAATGCTGTTGCTGTCACTATGAAAAATTGGACTTTTTGTTTACTTAAAATTTGAAATGCCATAATTTGGTACTTGAAAAATGAGGCGGGAAAAATGAATGTCCTCCTGTTTGTGAAAAATGGGGATTTTATTAGAGCAAAGTAGGGAGGAGGAGAGTGTGTTCACCTGCACTGGCAACGCAGTGTTTACACAGGAAGAAATATAACAATGGGCACGTCACTGGGGAAACGGGGAGCCAAATCACTTTGGGAGCTGATGGCCACAGGAGCCAGGAATACAGCCTGAACCCAGGACTGAACCAGCCCTTGGTTCTTACACACACGTAGTGAGTAAATGCGTCGTGAAGTAAGACTCATATTTCACAGCAGCATGAGACTCCCCAGTCAGAATGCATCTGTTAATAATAAAAATCTCCCTTCTGGAATGAGTTTAATAGGTCTTGTTCATGTCTTAAATAGGTGATCACAGTAATAAATCAGCATTATGATTTTAGTAGGCAGTAACATATGAAATAGAATTTATTTTTTCTGGCATATAATTTGGTCAAAATTAAGCTAAAATATTCACCCAAAGCGGTAGATTGATAAAATAATAATTATAAACATACAGGCCTAAGAAATTTTATACTTTATGCATTCTGAAAGTAGTAAATTAACATACATATTATCTTTGTTGTCATATTAAAAAATATTGAATTATTTTATGCCACTTCAGAAGCCAACTGTTTCAAATAAAATTTGTCAAAATAAAGTTTACACACTTACTATGTTTTACAGCATGTATTCATATAGTCCCTCAGTGAATTCATTAGTTATAAACATATGATAATATTTGGTAGATTTTAAAGATAAACCTTTCCAGTTTGGGCTTTAGATGGGTCAATTTACTATTAGATTTGTATGTCAGTTCAGTTAAATTTTTCCCATTGCCCCCCATCTAATATACACACACATACAAAGACACACACATATTTATGCATGAATAGCAAAATCATCAAGACAATTCACCTGATAAAAATGCATATGAATGCAGGTAGTGTACCCATAAATATGTCTGTATAAAACACAAATAATATAGGTAAAATAATTTCAAGAGCGGTTAGCAAGATATATACCTGACTTGTTTTATATAAAGTACCCATACTTTATGTAATATGTTGCAAAAACTCAGTTGTTAATAATTATTCATCAAATTAATGAGAATAAGTTAGTGGGTGAACAGGGCATTATTAAAGATAATGTTGGCAGACTGTTTGGTGTTCTAGGCTCATAACCCTCATTGATTCTTCTAGGTAAGTGTATATAAACCATGCTCTTTTCAGAGAGGAATATACCATTTATACTACAGTTGCAGATAATATACACCAAATTTCATGAATCTTTGTTGATTCGAGGTTTCTGTAAAGTAATCTTTATTGAATTGAAGGATTATATTTAAGTTCTGATGTTACTGTTTTTTTTAAAAAACATTATTATCTATGTGATTTTATACTGATGCATCATGGCATTTTCCACTAATCAGCTTGGGAATTTCAGTAACAGTTTATTTGCTGACTAATTGTTACTCTCCCTGATGTATACTTCTTGCTCATCGTATATTATCTGTTTACTATATGCTTATTATGTTATTTTTCATATTTTGATTTATGATTGTTTTATTTTTGAAAGAGAATATCTGATGAAGCAAAACACATGTAGTTTTATAAAACTGTCCCAAGGCCAATATTTAAAATAGTTAAAATATATCTTAAACTGTTTTCTCATTTGCTAAAATGAAATCACATGAACTTTTAAGAAAAAGTAAGTCATATCATATCTTTAATGTTTTGTGCCAGTCAAATATACATGCTATTATGCCTGGAATATTCACATATTCCACTTGCTTAGGTAATTGGTAATTGGCATACTGCTGTAATTACTATAGTTTTAATATATGGCTTACTGTATGGTGACATAAATCTTCCAACATTTTTCTTAGAAATTCTCTTGACTATTTTGGGGTATTTGCATGGCTATATAAAGTTACTGCAAAAAGAAAAAAATAAAAAGAGATTACAGATCTTCCTGAACTCACAATGGGTTAGGTCTCCAAACTCATGGTAAATTGAAAATATTATAAATCAGACTGAACTTAATACACCTAAACTGCTGATAGCATAGCTTAGTTGATCCTACCTTAAATGTGCTTAGGACACTTTTGTTAAATTGCTGCTTCTGCTAAGTCGCGTCAGTAGTGTCCGACTCTGTGCGACCCCATAGACGGCAGCCCACCAGGCTCCCCGGTCCCTGGGATTCTCCAGGCAAGAACACTGGAATGGGTTGCCATTTCCTTCTCCAGTGCATGAAAGTGAAAATTGAAAGTGAAGTCGCTCAGTCATGTCCGACTCTTCGTGACCCCTTGGACTACACTTGGGGAAATCAGCTAACACAAAGCCAATTTTATAATAGTGTTGAATATCTCCCGTAATTTATTGAATTCTGTACTGAAACTGAAAGACAGAATGGTTTCAGGGGAAGAGGTTGGTTTGAAGTGTATGGGGTTTTTACCCTCATGATGGTGTGAGTGTCTCGGAGCTGTGACTGCTGGCACTGTCCAGCATCACAAGAGAGCATCACACCTAATAATGTTAGCCAGGGAAAAGACCAAAATTTGAAGTTCAGTTCCTACTAAATATGTATCACATTCTTATCATAGTAAAGCCAAAAAAAAAAAATATATATATATATAAAATAAGGTGAATCATCTTAAGTCAGGAACCATCTGTATGTTGAAATTACACATTACAAATATGTATTAATGTGAAGAGAACTGTCATCTTTATAATGTGGATTCTGACATTTCATGAATGCTCCTCATTTCATGAATATTCCTCCATTTATTTATGTCTTCTTCCATTTCCCTGAGTGATACTTTTATAGTTTTCTTGTGGAGGTCTTATAAATTTTGTGTTAGACTTATTCCAAGATATTTGATATTTGCTAATCCAGTTTTAAATGATATTATCTACAAACAAACACTAAACAAAGAAGAGCTGGAGTAGATATACTAAGGTCAGATAAAGCAGACTTTAAGACTAAAAACACTATTAAAATGAGAGATGTATGATAGTGTCACAAGGGTAAGATCAGTGTATTAAACAATAACCCTAAGATTGTCAAAAATTAGCATATGGAAAAATAAATAAATGAGAAAGAGAGGAGAGAGACAAAGAGAAGCTCTATTTAACCTCAGCGGTTATCCAAAGAGCTGAACCTGGCTTGAAACTTTCTTTTCCTTTTTACTTTCTTCTTTTTTTTTTTCCTTCCACCATTCCTACTTCTCCCCTCCCACTTCTTTCTCTCTCTGAACTTTTCAACTACTATAGATTTTTGGCTTTTGAATTTCTCTTACTTTCTTGTCTAGTCAACAATTCATTTTAAATTTGTTTCTTAATATTTTTATTCAACATTTTAGATAGTTGTAAAGAGTTTTCTCAGTGTATCTAATTGTCTATAATAACCAAAGAAAAAAGTGCATCTTTCTTTTTCACTTCAGTAAGATACGAATCTAAGTTGGAGGAGTTAAAGTCATATGTTTACGTGATAACTATAAAGGAAGCTACGGAAGTCAGTTTCTGGATTTTCCTCACGAATTTTCCATTTACAAGGTAAAAAATTTCTGAGCAATAGAAATGGTAAACAAATACTGATCCTTCTAAGCCAGATGTTTAAGATGGATGGCACATTGGGATGTTATCAGAAAAATACAGTTTAATATTAACATAAAATTGTCATTAGTTCAGCTTGTAATGTATTCATATTATGGATAAACTGGTTTATACCATCATAAAAAAGCATTATCTTGTTTTTAAGAAGTTTGTCTCTTGGCTCAAATCCATCTTTCAGGGTACACTATGGGCAATTTCAGGTTTTCCTGGCAGGTCTCACAAGTGAAAGCTGCCCTCAGCTCAGCAGACTTGGTGTGCAGCCAGTGTCACAATTTTCAAGAGGCAGCTACAGTCGAGGGCTCAGCAATCCTAGGCTAGCCACTCTCAGGAGCAAGTATCAATTCCTTCCCCAGGCACCACCTACTGGAGATCTCATGGGGTTTTTTTTGTCTGTGACTCTGCAATGACCTCTGTATTAGGGGGAGTTGACTGAGGTCTCTTTCACCCATCTGTAATCTACACTGCAGGTCATCTGATCATTGCCATGTACCCTTCTGTAGGAGGGGCTTCCTTGGTGACTCAGACTGTAAAGAATCTTCCTGAAATATGGGAGACTTGGGTTCGATCCCTGGATTGGGAAGTTCCCCTGGAGGAGGGCATGGCAACCCACTGCAGTGTTGTTGCCTGGAGACTCCCCATGGACAGAGATATCCTGGAGGGCTACAGTCCATGGGGTCACAAAGAGTCAGACATGACTGAGCGACTAAGCACACGCACATGACACACGACACACACACACACACTTCTGTGGGAGAAAATGGAATGCTGGGAAGCAGGCAGATTTCTCCTTTGCCTCTTGCCTGCTGTGTCACAGAGAATAAATAAAGGTTTGATTGTCACTTTCAGTAGGACTCATTATGCTAAACTGACCACCTGTACAACAGTTTGAAAGTTTTGTTAACATATACTTTTATTAAGTATATGCGTTTCATTAAGTACATTAAAAGTACATTACATATACTTTTATTTTATATTTCTTACAGATTTTTAATGATAATCCCTTCAGTTCAGTTCAGTCGCTCAGTCGTGTCCGACTTTGTGACCCCATGAATCACAGCACACCAGGCCTCCCTGTCCATCACCAACTCCCTGAGTTCACTCAAACTCACCTCCATGGAGTCGGTGATGCTATCGAGCCATCTCATTCTCTGTTGTCCCCTTCTCCTCCTGCCCTCAATCCTTCCCAGCATCAGAGTCTTTTCCAGTGTGTCAACTCTTCGTATGAGGTGGCCAAAGTATTGAAGCTTCAGCTTCAGCATTAGTCCTTCCAATGAACACCCAGGACTGATCTCCTTTAGAATGGACTGGTTTGATCTCCTTGCAGTCCAAGGGACTCTCAAGAGTCTTCAACACCACAGCTCAAAAGCATCAATTCTTCGGCGATCAACTTTCTTCACAGTCCAACTCTCACATCCATAATATGCCTTCAGTTCAGTTCAGTTCAGTTCAGTCGCTCAGTCATGTCCGACTCTTTGCGACCCCATGAACCACAGCACTCCAGGCCTCCTTGTCCATCACCAACTCCCGGAGTTCACTCAAACTCATGTCCATAGAGTTGGTGATGCCATCCGGTCATCTCATCCTCTGTCGTCCCCTTCTCCTCCTGCACCCAATCCCTCCCAGCATCAGAGTCTTTTCCAGTGAGTCAACTTGTCACATGAGGTGGCCGAAGTATTGGAGTTTCAGCTTTAGCATCACATGCCTTAAGAGTGGCTAATTTAAGTATACATGCAATCAGCACTGTAAGATAAACTCTTCAGCAGAATAAATGCTACCCAAATGTTGTTAAATATTGTATTAAAAAAAAAAAACAACTAAAGAATGTTGTACTCAAATACCTCTGGCCTTCAAAGTCAAATTCCCTGGGAATTTTCAGTCCCCCTGCAGATGCACAGGTTGGGAAATATGCTGTGGGCCCTAGAAATATTGCACCAGTGTGACAAAGCCTTTGGTATAATTGTCCTCCAGTCTGTGGGTCATCTGCTCTGTGGCTCTACGGTGGGGCTAATGGTGCCCTCCCAAACTCCTTATTGTCAAGTTAGTACAGTCATTCAGTTGTGTCTAACTCTTCGTGACCCCATGGATGGCATTACGCCAGGCTTCCCTGTCATCACCAATTCCGAGAGCTTGATCAGACTCATGTCCATCAAGTCGGTGATGCCATCCAACCATCTCATCCTCTGTAATCCCCCTCTCCTCCTTCTCCACTCACACTTAAATTGAAGAAATTGGGAAACAACTTGGCCATTCAAGTATGACCTAAATCAAAATCCATATGATCATACAATGGAAGTGACAAATAGACTCAAGGGATTAGATCTGACAGAGTGCCTGAGAAACTGTGGACAGAGGTTTGTAACACTGGAGAGAACGCGTGATCAAAGTGATCCCCAAGAGAAAGAAATGCAAAAGGCAAAAATGCTGTTTGAAGAGGCCTTACAGATAATTAAGAAAAGAAGAGAAGTGAAAGTCAAAGGAGAAAAGGGGAGATGTACCCATCTGAATGCAGAGTTCCAAATAGAGAGGAGAGATAAGAAAGCCTTCCCAAGTGAACAATGCAAAGAAATAGAAGAAAAAAATAGAATGGGAGAGACTAGAGATCTCTTCAAGAAAATTAGAGATACTAAAGGAATATTTCATGCAAAGATGGGCTCAATAAAGGACAGAAATGGTAGGGACCTAACAGAAGCAGAAGATATTAAGAAGAGATTGCAAGAATACACAGAAGAACTATATAAAACAGATCTTAATGACCCAGATAACCATGGTGGTGTGATTTCTTACTATCTCTGGAGTGCAGAGACAAATGGGCCTTAGGAAGCATCATTATGAACCAAGCTAGTGGAGGTGATGGAATTGCATGCCGTTAAGCTATTTCAAAGACTAAAAGATGTTGCTGTGAAAGTGTTGCACTCAATATGCCAGCATATTTGGAAAACTCAGCAGTGGCCACAAGACTGGAAAAGGTCAATTTTCATTCCAATCCCTAAGAAAGGCAATGCCAAAGAATGTTTAAATTACAGCACAGTTGTGATCATCTCACACATGGGAAAAGTAATTCTCAAAATTCTGCAAGCCAGACTTCAACAGTATGTGAACCATAAACTTCCAGATGTTCAAGCTGTATTTAGAAAAGGCAGAGGAACCAGACGTCAAATTACCAAAATTCATTGAATCATCAAGAAACCAAGAGAGTTCCAGAAAAACATATACTTCCGCTTTATTGACTACACCAAACAAAGTATTTGAGTGTGTGGATAACAACAAACTAGAAAACTGTGGAAAATTCAAAAAGAGATGGGAATATCAGACTATCTATCTGCCTCTTGAGAAACTTGTTTTCAGGTCAAGAAGAAACGTTAGAACAAGACTTGGAACAAAGGAATGGTTCAAAATTGGGAAAGGAGTATGTCAAGACTGTATATTGTCACCCTGCTTATTTAACTTATATTCAAAGTACATCATGCGAAATGTCATGCTGGATGAAGCACAAGCTGGAATCAAGATTTCTGGGAGAAATATCAATAACCTCAGATACCCAGATGACACCACACTTATGGCAGAAAGTGAAGAGGAACTAAAGATCCTCTTGATGAAGGGTATGGTTTTTCCAATAGTCATGTATGGATGTGAGAGTTGGACTGTGAAGAAAGCTGAGCGCCGAAGAATTGATGCTTTTGAACTGTGGTTTTGGAGAAGACTCTTGAGAGTCCTTTGGACTGCAAGGAGATCCAACCAGTCCATCCTAAAGGAAATCTGTCCTGAGTGTTCATTGGAAGGACTGATGCTGAAGCTGAAACTCCAATACTTTGGCCACCTTATGTGAAGAACTGACTCACTGGAAAAGACCCTGATGCTGGGAAAGATTGAAGGTGGGAGGAGAAGGAGACGACAGAGGATGAGATGGTTGGATGGCATCACCGACTCTGAGGACATGGGTTTGGGTGGACTCTGGCTGTTGGTGATGGATAGGGAGGCCTGGCGTGCTGCAGTCCATGCGGTCACAAAGAGCTAGACACGACTGAGAGACTGAATAACAACAGTGAATTTGTATACATAATATATTATTTTCTGCCATTATTACCACCTAGAATGATGCAGGAAGAATGAGTTTGATCATAGGCATGAATAAAATGAATATAATCAAAATATAAGATACAAAACAGATTTTTTAAAGTTGATAATATATTACTGCATTACTCTTGAGACTGCTAAAAAAGGTCATTGAGCAATCAGTGAGGAAAAAAGAATGAATAATTATTAATATTTCCCCAGCTGTTGAGGAAGTGGAATGGACACAATAGACATCAATTATACAGAGCTTTATTTGTTTGCATCATTTAGTAATCTAGTACTATATCCTTCAGAACTCAGTAAAGTCTTTAATTAACCAAACATACTCTTTAGTGATATAGGAAGTGTAAAATATTTTATGATAATGCTAGTGAAAACATAAATGTAAGCATATATTTAAGAAGGGTATAATGCTTTGAAGACAAACTCAAAATGCCAGATTTCTAGCAAGGATTAAATATCACTGACTATAATACTGATTTGATAAGATTCATTTCCCAACTAATGAAAATGTGATTGAAGTTAGAGCTGATAATTAAGAACAAATACCCAACGGTTATACTTTTGGGGTGAGCAATAATGGAGCTAGTAGAAAATTCTCAAGCTCTTTGGTATTCAAAATGAAGAGAGTTAAGTCATTTACATGAAGAACATCTTTGCTTTTCTTATACTGTTATGACACATGAAATGTGCCAAATATCATTACTGGCATACTTTCTTTTATTGTGCTTTACTTTACTGATCTTAGTAAATGATTTTTACAAATTGAATGGTATTATTGTGTGTTTTTTTGTAATTTTTATTGGAGTATAGGTGATTTACAATATTGTGCTACTTTCTGCTATACAACACAGTGAATCAGCTATACATATACACATATCTACACTTTCTTAGATTCTTTTCCCATATACGTCAATACATCCCATATACACCACAGAGAATTGAGTAGGGTTCCCTGTGTTATACCTGTAGTCCTTATTAGTTATCTATTGCATGTATAGTAGTGCGTATATATCAGTTCTAATCTCCCAATTTATCCCTCCCTCCCTTTCTCCTGCATAACCATAATATTGTTTTCTACATATATAACTCTATTTTTGTTTTGTAAACAAGTTCAATGAATTGAAGGTCTCTGGCAACTAAGCATCACGCAAGTGTATTGGAATCATTTTTTCCAACAGCTCACTTCATATTTCTGTCACATATTAATAGTCATTGCACTATTTCAAACTGAAATCATTATTCTATCTGTCGTGGTGATCTGTGATCATGATCTTTGATGTTACTATTGTGATTGTTTCTGTTTTGCATTTTTAAGTTAAGGTATGCACATTGTGTTTTAGGATGCCCATTTAAGGTATAAGGATTAGCATCACTTAACTGACTTGAATTTAAGCAAACTCAGGGAGACAGTGGAGGACAGGGGAGCCTGGAGTGCCACAGTCCAGGAGGTCACAGAGTTGGACACGACTTAGTGACTGAACAACAGCAGCAGGCTTTTGATTTAGACATAATGCTATTACATATTTAATAGACTACAGTATAGCATAAGCATAACTTTTATGTTTACTGGAACAAAAAATTTGTGTGACCCACTTTATCGTGGTGTTCTGGAACTGAACCTGCACTATCTTAAAGCTGTGCCTAAAACAGATTTTAAGTGAAGTGACACACATATTTAAATGGACTTTCTGCGAAAACACAAAGCCCTTCTCTGGAATTATTATCATGTGGTATTCTTTGTTCCAGGAAGCAGCATTTCCAGAGGGCTTATGTCACTGATTTGCTCGCTAGCTTATTTTGTATTGCAAATTTCACGTAGGGGGTGAGTCCAGGTACATTTTTCCCCCTTAAGCATTGTAAGTTTAGAAAAATGAGCTATAATTCAGCTAACTGAACATATTTTGAATGCTTTCAATTTTAGACTTTCAACAGTCGCAGAAATATATTTGTCTATACATTTTATAGAAAGAAATAGCCCATAGCTTTTAAGTACCATTCTCAAAGTTGACAGTTTGTCAAAAATTTTTATTATTGCTGCCAGTGCAGTAGGCTTATGCTTTAAAAAAAAATAACTTTCTCAATTTTCAAATAATGTCCAAACTAAAGTATCTCTTTCGCTCCTTTTCTAAATAGCTATACTGCCATGTTAAACAAACAGTGTGATTCATTTGAGCTGTATCAGTGATTCTGGTTTGTTCCTTTAGCATGCTGGTAACTAAGCATTTGGGAACCTGCTAATACAGCAGCATGTATGTGATTGAATTTGTTGTTGCTTTGTTTGTGTTTTGAAGCAACATCACTTTGAAACCCTCAGTTTGAAATAAAACGTTAACCAAATTGGAGAGGAGAAGAATCAAATAAATAATAGTTTCCTTTAATCATTGTTCTCTTTGAGAAGTCTAGTTTGAGATCTTTAGTTCTATAAAATGAACACATGGCCATTTTGTTATTAATTACCTTTGGGGAGCATTAATCTATTTCATATAATGTTTAGTCAATAAGATACTTCAAGACAGGTTTGAAAAGTGCATTAAAATGTGTCTCAGTTGAAGGGCAACTTAATTACATTAAATCAAAAGCAATGTACTAAAGACAATTTAGTCAGTTTTAATGAATTTTTATATTTTATTGGTACTAAATGTTTTTCAGATTATGTGAATGACTTAGAATTTGAAAGATTCTTACAGAGGAAATAGACAGCTGGTGTTCAAGTAATCTAAAATAATATTTGAAATTTATTGTATTCCTTCCTTGGGACCAGGAATTCTATAGACTTTCAGAAGAGTCTCATGAGAGCACACCAACCCTTGCATTTGGTCCCAACAAGTAGCAGCTTAGTACCACAGCCTCTTATTGACTTACTTCCTCCTTGCATCATGTCACTCTTATTTCTATTGCACTTTCTCATAAAGTAACAGAACCTAGTATTATGTCTTGGTTCTAATTTCTAGAAGAGCCAAAGAGTTTGTTTTCAAAGTCTCTTTTCTATTCTAACATTCTCTTTTTAGGAACAATATTTCTGGGGTAGAAACTTGTAAGTTCAAAGGTTTTCAATGATGTTTGCATCTTCTAAGCAGCATCACTACTACATAACCAATGTAATCAGTATCTCAGAATCAATTATTGTTGAAAATTCAGACTTCAATTACAAAGTTTCTTTCTATTTAGAATTCTGAGGGTACTTTCTTTGGCATACCTTAATGTTGCTGTTGTTTAGCTGCTAAGTTGTTTCCAACCCATCTGTGACCCCATGGACTATAGCCCATCAGGTTCTTCTGTCCATGGATTCTCCAGATAAGGATGCAGAGTGGGTTGCCATTCCCTCCCCCAGAGGATCTTCCCAACCCAGGTATCAAACCGATGTCTCCTGCATTGGCAGGCAGGGATTCTTCACCACTGGGCAACCAGGGAACCCTACAATTATACATTTGGAAAAAAATTTTGTTTTGTTCTATCTCATTAAGCAGAAGAATTACATATTTTCAAGCAATGATTACATGAAGTCTTCAACAGAAAGTAAAATTATTTGAAAATGACAGTGACATAAAATAAGTTTAAAGAGGCTCTTCAGGATTAAATTAATAAGCACACTCAGCTTTATAATGCATATCAACATTTAATCTTTAAATCTACTGATATTTGGGCAAATACACTTTGAAAAACAGTGTTAGCCATCATCGGTAAATTTTATAATAAATCACTTGCATATAAAATATTCAGCATATGTTGGGTTATGCAAAAATGGCAACTGTTCAAAGTAAAAACTGCCAAATATTCTAGGGTTATTTCCTTTAAATAATACCAAATTGGAATTTGATGTTTGTGTTTGTCTAAAAACCTGCAGAAGTAAGTGTGAATTCATTTCCTTTCAAAGAAGTGTTCTATTGTCCCTGTAGGTTTCTGGAATTTAAATGCAAACCTCTGAGGTTAAACAACTACATTTCCGATTATGGAGTTTTACCATGTCATGTGAGCACACATTTTAAAAAAATAATCAATATAAAACTCTTTCTTTGTTGTCAAATAAGAAACTAAATTAATTTTGCCTTTGAATTATGTGGAATTGAATTATACAATAAAATGTTGGCAATGTTCCTTCTTTTAATTAATGTTTTGTCAGATCATCAATCTTCCTTTCTCCCTGTGTGTTAATACTCAATTTGTTTAGTATTTACTTAAGCCCACATCTCTTTCCTAAAGAGGAATTCTTATCTAGTTAGTTAAGATGTCTCTGAGCAGCATAACAAAAGCAGTGGGGATAATTTCCACCATATTTAACAACAAAATGAAGTGCCCAGCTCTCCATACTGAAATTCTGAGTGTTTTTGTTTTTTTAATAAATTAGGTTAGAAGCATACACACAAGTTTTGTGGGTGAATATAACCTGTAGTATAATAGAGCCAGTTTTTTTGAAAAATAATAATCTTAACATGACAAGAGTGTGCTTAATAGTACCTTTACGTCTCCGAGGCAATATTAATTTTCCTTCAGAAATACAGACTGAGATGACTATTTTCTCAATTTGATCACAAAATTGAAAAAAAAAAATGTGTTTTATCCTCTGGTCATTGGCTTTGCCCATTTCAGAGGCTTTATGCTGAAGATATTAGAAGGTGCAATTACCTCATGGATCAGTGACTACTAAGCTGATATGCCATTGATTTTCTAAATCATGAGGTGAGGCAGAGCAGAGCTGAAGTGGATCAAAATGTCTCAGGCCTGTTAGAAGGTCTTTTTCCCCATGTCTTTGCTGGCTCTACACAGGGAAGAATCAATCGGGTAGAAAAGATTTTAGGAATATTTAGTCTACAGAAAGCAGAGAAAAAAAATATTTTAAGTGTGAATTATGATATAAAATTATAATTGTTTCTACTGGATTGCCTAAGTCATTAGAAAATGATATAGACAAACACTTAGGCATGAACTTGGCTACAAGTAAGAATGAATGAACTCAGCAGAAAATATATTCTTAGCCTTTTAATTAAAAATTGAGAACTCAATGATTAAACATGATAAATCCCACATTGACTTAGTATTTGGATAGTCATGTAGTTTATGCTAATATTTACAGGAGCCAACTTTAAGTGCTAACACACTCAGACACACACACAAAGAATAACAAAATTCAGAAAATTTATAAGGGAAATAAATTTAAACTTATATTTAAAGAGACCAGGATAAAGGTAGTAATTATGACTGATATTGTGGAACAAATCACCTAAATGGGCTCAATCCTGAGCTCAGCAAGCTCTTCAAGTTTAATCTCCGAAACAAACTGAAGTCGTTTTCAGATATCTGCTATTCTGATTATTAGAGTCTACTGGTAAGTCAATCAGAATTTTAAATCTGTCATACACACACAAACGTTTTTGGAACTGTCTAGCCATGATAAGTTTAATGAATGACTATCTCTGGCACATTTTAATTTCTGTAAATTAATATCATTTGCAGAATATGCAGAAGAAGATAGTTAAAACCAAAATCAGTTTATCTGAAAAGGAAAGAAAAAAATAAGTAAGACATGAAGGAGAAGGGGAGGAAAGGAGAAGGGAAGGAAGAAAGGATAAAAGAAAGACTCATGAATGAAAAGTCCATATTTTTTTCTTAAAATAGTATTTTAGGAGATCTCTCCTAACAAAGATTGCAGCTATTAAACAAATCCTTCATAAAGTCTGTACTAAAACTAACCATTTCAGCACTTTTGATAGAGGGAATATCATTCAGGTAAGTCCATCATTCTCTAAGAGGAGAGCAGGGTAGTGTGTTCGCTCAGTCATGTCCACCTTAATGAGACCCCATGGACTGTAGCCACCAGGCTCCTCTGTCCATGGGGATTCTCCAGGCAAAAATACCGGAGTGGGTTGCCATGACCTCCTCCAGGGGATCTTCCTAACTTAGGAATTGAATCTGCATCTTTTGTATCTCCTACATTGGTGGTCATATTCTTTACCACTGAGTAGCTTGGAATGGGTTCTCCTGGTAGCTCAGACTGTAAAGAAACTGCCTATAATGTAGGAGGCCCAGGTTCGATCCCAGGGTTGGGAAGACCCCTTGGAGAAGGGAAATGCAACCCACTCCAGTATTCTTGCCTGGGGAATTCCATGGACAGAGGAGCCTGACAGTTTACAGTCCATGGGGTATCAAAGAGTCGGACAGGACTGAGA
Source organism: Moschus berezovskii (assembly GCF_049115385.1). Lineage (NCBI taxonomy): Eukaryota > Metazoa > Chordata > Mammalia > Artiodactyla > Moschidae > Moschus > Moschus berezovskii. Next base: position 5,892,914 of record NC_142467.1, on the reverse strand, counting down.
AACTAACACTCACTTGGGAGTCCAAGAAAAGTTTAACATTTGGTTAAATACTTGAGAAGTAGTGTGACACAGAAAGTGTGAAAGAGAGACCACATGGGTATAAATCATGTGACATTTGCAAGTTACTCAATCCCTTCATGTATCTTTTCCCCAAAAAAGATAGGGACCCTACTATTAATTTTCTAAAGAATTTCCATGAGTGTGAGTTACAGAGCTCTTACAAGAGAGTCAGGTATGGAACAAACACTGTTTGAATACTAGAAAATACAGACTTTATTTTCTTGGACTCCAAAATCACTGGGCAGGGTGACTGCAGGCACAAAATTAAAAGATGCTTGCTCCTTGGAAGAACAGCTATGACAAACCTAGACAGCTATTAGAAAGCAGAAACATTACTTTGCAGACAAAGGTCCATACAGTCAAGTTTTGTTCGTTTTTCTTCCCAACGGTCATGCAAGGATGTGAGAGTTGGACAATAAAGAAGGTTGAGCAACGAAGAATTGATGCTTTTGAACTGTGGTGTTGGAGAAGACTCTTGAGAGTCCTTTGGACGGCAAAGAAATCAAACCAGTCAATCCTAAAGGAAATCAACCCTGAAAATTCATTGAAAGGACTAATTCTGAAGCTCCAATATTTTGGCCCCCTGATGCGAAGAGTTGACTCATTGGAAAAGATCCTGGGAAAGACTGAGGGCAGGAGGAGAAGGGGACGGCAGAGGATGAGATGGTTGGATGGCCTAATGGACTCAATGGACGTGAATTTGGGTGAACTCCATGAGACAGTGAAGGACAGGGGAGTCTGGCATTCTGCAGTCCACGGGGTCACAAACAGCTGGACACAGCTTACTGACTAAACAACTACAAAAATAATATCATTATTTTAAATGAAGCACTGAGAATACAAAATTTTGTAAACTATATATTGCCTGTTTGAAAACATTCATTTTTCCTCAGATTCTGAGCACAAGCAAATCTTTCTTACTACCATCCTATGATTGTCTTCAGTCTCATATGCACTCTTTCTGACTGTCACAGCCATCCCCTAAACTTACATGAAATCCTCCTCTTGTTTTTGGCTAATTCTGATTTTGCCTCCCTGTCACAAACACTTTACCTTCAAAGGGCCTCAGTGTACCTTATGGTATGCGTGATGTCTGTATAGTATTGTCTACCGCCCCCTCCAGCATTATCTGCTTAACTTGTCAGTTTTGACTGTGATGACCTTTGCTAACAGAGTTTACTGCTTGCTGAATATGCCAGCAAAATCATTATATCTAACTGCCCAAGCTTTCTGATAGACTGGTGTTGCTTAGAACTGCTTTAGAGCATATGTCTGGATTCCACACTTTAAACTGAAAAAATCCCCTAATTGACTCCCTCCACCTACCTTGGATGTTTTCCAAAATAAGTACAACAGTGTACTTCAGTTCAGTTCAATTCAGTTGCTCAGTTGTGTCCGATTCTTTGCGACCCAATGAATCACAGCACGCCAGACCTCCCTGTCCATCACCAACTCCCGGAGTTCACTCAAACTCATGTTCATCGAATTGGTGATGCCATCCAGCCATCTCATTCTCTGTCGTCCCCTTCTCCTCCTGCCCCCAATCCCTCCCAGCATCAGAGTCTTTTCCAGTGAGTCAACTCTTCTCATCAGGTCGCCAAAGTATTCAGCTTTAGCATCAGTCCTTCCAATGAATACCCAGGACTGATCTCCTTTAGAATGGACTGGATGGATCTCCTTGCAGTCCAAGGGACTCTCAAGAGTCTTCTCCAACACCACAGTTCAAAAGCATCAATTCTTCGGCGATCAGCTTTCTTCACAGTCCAACTCTCACATCCATACATGACCACTGGAAAAACCATAGCCTTGACTAGACGGACCTTTTACTTAAACAATTATTGAACAAATCAGAGGGATAAGTTGAGATTATGCTTTATATTCTTTCTCTGAAATTGTAAGATATTTAGAAGGTTTTAGGAGGATTTCAATTTGCAATTATAAGAATAACAGTTTAAGTAACATGTATATATATATATATATTCAGATAATGGATACACACATATATTTTCTGAAAAAAAAAGGCTGTCTAATAATTTATTCAAAGACTTTAAATAACCAATATACGAGGTTAATATCACCTCTTATGTTATTATTTTTCTGGTTTATAAAATAAAGACTTCTGTATTTCTCCACACATGATTGAAACTGAAACTTAACTGACAAATTGAATTTCTTAATATTTTCATTTCAGTTTTTGAAACTCTCAAAAACTATTTTTTGTGAGTGAGAATTAAATTATTAGTAAATTATCCTCTGTTGTTTTATCAGCTTTAAGAGATTTAATTGTTAATGGTGCTTAAAGCATATTAGAGTACAAAATAATAAAGCAAAATATTATAAGAGGAAATAAATTTTATTTCTCTATATAATCGGTCACTAATTGCTGAAATCTGAGTTTAATAATGCCTGAAAGTCTGTCTTTCTCTTACCATATCCACTTTCTTGTCTATGAGACAACTGACATTTCAGCCAAATACAAATTTGGCTGAAAACTAGATTTTTAAGGTAGTTAAAGGAAAAAGGTAAAAATAATATATTATAAAGACATTGTTAGAATGGGTAATTTTCACCAATCTCTGTTTTGCCTAGGAAGTGCCAACAACTATCCTTTTTATAAGCTAACTTAAAATTGATCTTTTAAGCAAAATGAGTAAAAAATCAATAAAACTTGTCAGCTTCTATCTGAATATTAGTGTACAATAAAATATATGCCGCCACTGCCTTTTTAATTTAATATTGCTATTTCTTCCTTTTTCATTTATTCTGTAAAAATGTAATATATTATTCACATACTTTCTAAGATAGCTTTTATAACGTAATTCTAATTCACTGAAGCCATTCAATATGGCAGAGTAGTGCAATTATAATAATGGTGATAATTTGTACATCTATACGCCATTGTGCTTGAGAGTCTAAAGATGTGCTCACTTGTCCTGATGTGGTAGCTAAGCCAGCGTGCGCAGAGGAGTCATGCAGCGACATACTTGAGACACATGTTCCTCTGCTGGAAAAATCTATAGGAAAAAGATTGCCCTTTAAAATATATAACACATAGGAATACAATTTGCTTTACATGAAAGTCTAGCCCTAAAAGTAGAATGCATTACTTGAAGGCCCCCTCCTCCCAAAAAAGAGTATAAAACTTTTACTTTTCTCCACATTTAATGAGTGCTGTGTTATAGTTTTGAATCATAATTCCAAAAGTAAATTAACTAAACTAATAGAGTGGTTTAAGGGTGAATACCTCCCCCCCATTGGAGTAAAGGATTAAAATTCTGAAACTGTGTTAAATATATAATATGTTTGAGCAACTAAGTAAATATATCTTAGATTATGAGTCAATTTTTTTCATTGTAAGAGAAAGTGATGAATAGGGAAGGCTAGAATGAATACTGTAATGTTTCATGTAATGTTTCATTGTGAAATTATGGTTTTAAAATATAGATGGATGGATAGATTCAGAAATAAATGTAAATATGTGTGCACACATGGGCTACAGTATGCATACTGCTGCTGTTTGATCACTCAACTGTGGACGACTCTTTGAGATCCCCAGACAGTAGCCCATCAGGTTTCTCTGTCCATGAGATTTCCCAGGCAAGAACACTGGAGTGGGTTGCCATTTCCTTCTCCAGGGGATCTTGTCAACCCAGGCATTGAAGCTAGGTTTCCTGCTAGGCAGGTGGATTCTTGACTGAGCCACCAGGAAAGCCCGACAGTATACATACAATTATTATATTGAATTGTATACATGCTAATTTCTTAGTTTGTATAGTAACTGTACTGTGATTTTATCACATTCTAACATAAAGGCGAATAAGGTGAAATGAATATTGGACTCTATGGTTTCTATGCATTTTTTCCTTAAGTGTGAAATTAAGATATAAAAAGAGATAAAATAGTGCATATTTATTCAAGCCTCCTAAGTCTTACTTCAATATTTATTCTCTTCTTAAAATCAAAGTTACTTATAATAAGTAAAAGAGCAGTCTGAGATGTAGGATTAATTTTCATTTAGGCAAAAGCTTAATTTTGGGGAGTCACAGTTTATAATAAAAGGCAAACTGAAAAGAACACAGGAGGAGAAATTCAAAACAGGAGGGCTTTTGTTTGTTTGTTTGTTTTTACTATCTTACAACTGAAGGAAAGGAACTTTAACTATATCATGTGCGTGCTTGTGCTTGGCTGCCTCTGAGTCTTTGCAACCCCATGGACTATGGCCCGCCAGGCTCCTCTGTCCATGGGGATTCTCCACATAAGATTCCTGGAGTGGGTTGCCTTGCCCTCTTCCAGGGGATCTTCCCAACCCAGGGATCAAACCCAGGTCTTCCACACTGCAGGTGGATTTTTTACTGACTGGGCCGCCAGGGAAGCCCAAGAATACTGGAGTGGGTAGCCTATCCCTTCTCCAGGGCTACTTCCAGTCCCAGGAGTTGGACCAGAGTCTCCTATATTGCAGGCGGACTCTTTACAAGCTGAGCTACCAGGGAAGCCCAAATATGTCATGCATAAGCATATATTATTTTTAGAGTTAGAAGTTTAAGCAGAATATAATAAATAATATCATTTTCATTGCCATAACAGTTTGAAAACTTGCTATCTCTCTTGAATACATATTTTCATAGTTAAATGATTTTAATAAACCATTATTTTTATTTATCATTAATTTGTCAGGAAAGTTATTAAAAATTTTATAGTAAATTTCAAGCAGCCTTGATAACCTCTTTGAAAACAGTAATATTACCTAACATTTGTATTTTATTCCTCATATAAGTTCTTTCTAAACATTAAATTATTTATTCATACAACCCTAATGAGCAAAAATTAAAAGAAAAAATAAAGAAACTAAGGCAGAAAATTTAAAATACCTATGCAGAATCATACAAGACATGGTGTTCTAGTTCTAAGAAAGAATCAAATTTCCCTTTGCTTTTAGCCTCTTCTACTTTCTCCCTACTATGTTATTTTTCAATGGAGGGTTATGTGATGACATATATTTCATCACTGTATTCTCATTATTTTGAAATATTGATAATTAATAACAATTATTACCACAAAGCAGGCAATTCTTTAGTGACACGTCTAATGCAATATGTCAATGAAAGGTGAAATTACAGCCAAATTATTTTCTTCAGGTATGCATTTTCAGAGAGGAAGGCATGGAGATTGCATTATGGAAAATGAATGTGAAATATTTCATCTCTTAACTATAACATTCAATTACTATAGTTCTCTACTAAAAGCCTTTTATTCATAATGAGAGAAAAAGAGGGTCAATATAATATTCAAATGAGATGAACAGATAGGTGATTTGAAAGTACTTTGAAAATGTAAGTAAAAGTGTTAGTTTCTCAGTCCTATCTGACTCTTCCCAACCCCATGGACTGTGGCCTGCCAGGGCTCTGGCCATGGAATTCTCCAGGCAAGAATACTGGAATAGGTAGGCATTCCCTTCCCCAGGGGATCTTCCCAACCCAGGAATTGAACCCAGGTTTCCCACATTGCAGACAGATTCTTTACGATCTGAGCCACCAGGGAAGCCCACTGAAAATATAAATTGTTGTTCAAATATAAAATATTAAAAAAAATTATAATTGTCTCCAACAAGAATTTTATAACAAAAAATACTAATACTTAGGAAGACTAGCAGGAAATTGGATTAAAATTTACTGAGCATGGCCTTGCCCACCTAGTTTTCCCCAGAGCCAGTCCCTGCCATCAGGAGGCTTCCACAGACCTCTTATCCTCATCCATCAGAGGGCAAGCAGATGAAAACCACACTTACAGAAAAGGAAACAAACTGATCACAGGGACCACAGCCTTGCCTAACTCAATGAAATCAAGCCATGCAATGTAGTTCCACCCAAGATGGATGAGTCATGGTGGAGGGTCCACAGGAGAAGGGACTGGCAAACCCCTTCAGCATTCTTTCCTTGAGAACTCCATGAGCAGTACGAAAAGACAAAAATGCAGGACACTGAGAGATGAACTCCCCAGCTTGGTAGATGCCCAGAATGCTACTGGAGAAGAGTGGAGAAATAACTCCAGGAGAAACGAAGAGCCTGAGCTAAGGTGAAAACAATGGCCAGTTGTGCTTGTGTCTAATAGTGAAAGTCAAGTCCTATTCTGTAAAGAAGAATACTGCACAGGAACCTGGAATGTTAGTCCCATGAACCCAAGGTAAATTGGAGGTGGTCAAACAGGAGATGGGAAGAGTGAACATCGACATTTTAGGAATCAGTGAATTAAATGGACGGGGATGGGCGGATTTAATTCAGATGATGATTGCATCTTCTATTCCAAGCAAGGATCCCTTGGAAGAAATAGAGTAATCCTCAGAGCCAACAAAAGAGTCCCAAATGCAGTACTTGAATGATCTCTGTTCATTTCCAAGGCAAACCATTCAATAGCACAGTAATCCAAGTCTATGCTCTGACCAGTAATGCTGAAGAACCTGAAGTTGAATGGTTCTATGAAGACCTAGGAGACCTTCTAGAACTAACACCAAAAAAAAAAAAAAAAATGCCCTTTTCATTATAGGGAACTGGAATGCAAAAGCAGGAAGTCAAGAAACACCTGAAGTAACAGACAAGTTTGATCTTGGAGTACAGCATGGGGCAGGGCAAAGGTTAACAGAGCATTGGCAAGAGAACACACTAGTCATAGCAAACACCCTCTTCTAACAACAAAAGAGACAACTCTAAACATGGACATCCCCATATGATCAACACCAAAATCAAATTGATTGTATTCTTTGCACCTGAAGAAGGAGAAATTCTATAATGTCAGCAAAAACAAGACCAGGAGCTGATTGTGGCTCAGATCATGAACTCATTGCCAAATTCAGACTTAAACTGAAGAAAGTAAAACCACTAGACCATTCAGGTATGACCTAAATCGAACCCCTTATGATCATACAGTGGAAGTGCCAAATAGACTCAAGGGATTAGTTCTGATAGAGTGCCTGAAAAACTATGGACAGAGGTTCTAACATTGTATAGGAGGTGGCCATCAAAACCATTTCAAAGAAAAAGAAATGCAAAAAGGCAAAATCGTTGTCTAAGGAGGCATTGCAAATAGCTGAGAAAAGAAGAGAAGCAAAAGACAAGGGAGAAAAGGAAAGATACAGCTTTCTGAATGCAGAGCTCCAAAGAAGAGCAAGGAGAGATAAGAAAGCCTTCCTAAGTGAACAATACAAAGAAATAGAGGAAAACTATAGAATGGAAAAGACTAGAGATCTCTTCAAGAAAATTAGAGATACCAAGGGACCATTTCATGCAAAGATGGGCTCAATAAAGGAGGGAAATGGTATGGACCTTACAGAAGAGAATATATTAAGAAGAGGTGTCAGAAACACACAGAAGATATTAATGACCCAGATAACCACGATGGTGTGATCACTTACCTAGAGCCAGACATCCTGGAGTGCAAAGTCAAATGGGCCTTAGGAAGCTTCACTACCAACAGAGTTAGTGTAGATGATGGAATTCCGGTTGAGCTATTTTAAATCCTAAAAGATGATGCTGTGAAAATGCTGCAATCAATATCCCAGCAAATTTGCAAAACTCAGCAATGGCCACAGGACTGGAAAAGTTCAGTTTTTATTCTGATTCCAAAGAAGGGCAATGCCAAAGAACGCTCAATCTACCGCATAATTGCACTCATTTCATACTACCAAGGTAAAGTTCAAAATCCTTCAGGATAGGCTTCAACAGTATGTGAGTCTAAAACTTTCAGACGTGCAAGATGGATTTAGAAAAGTCAGAGGAACTAGACATCAAATTGCCAACATCTGTTGGATCGTAGAAAAATCAAGGAAATTCAAGAAAAACATCTATTTCTGTTTCACTGACTACGCTAAAGCCTTTGATTGTGTGGATCACAAGAAAATGTGGAAAATTCTTAAAGAGAAGGGAGTACCAGACCACCTTACTTGTCTCTTGAGAAACCGGAATGTAGGTCAAGAAGCAACAGTTAGAATTGGACATGGAACAACAGACTGGTACCAAATTGGGAAAGGAGTAAATCAAGTCTATAAATTGTCACCCTGCTTATTTAACTTTTATGCAGAATACATCATGAGAAATGTTGGACTGGATGAAGTACAGCCTAGAATCAAGATTGTTGGGGAGAAATATCAATAAGCTCATATACACAGATAACACCACTCTTGAGGCAGAAAGTGAAGAGGTGCTAAAGAGCTTCTTTTTTTTTTTTTTTGAGTGCTGAATCAAGCCTATTTTACTTTTTTTACATCAGTGTTTATATACCCTAAACTAGTACAATTCTAAAGGGGAGAGTGAGCAAAGTCAGCTTAACATTATGTCAGTTTGCCCTTTACAAAATCAGAATGCTTTCCACATACTTCTGTTTACTAGAGTCTTTTTTTATAGTAGATATTAATACATTATCTTCTGGCCTTGAGGCCTATTAACATCTCATGACTTTTTCTTACAAGCTAGGTGAAGAGCTTCTTGATGAAGGTGTAAGAGGAGAGTGAAAAAACTGTCTTAAAACTCAGTATTCAAAAAGTTAAGATCATGTCATCCGGTCCCATCCAGTACCGAAAAGCAACAAAGGAAGAAATTGTTTCAATATCAAGAGGTTTTATATTAAAAATATTAAATTAAGCCTAGATAAGCAAAATCATAATTTGCACACATAATTGTCCTGAGTTAACATTAAATTTACATGAAGCATCATGATGTTTAAGGAATTATGAAAATCGTTTGGCCAAATTCGGGGAATTTGTGCCTATTTCAAGTGCAACAAAACACATTTGCAGAACAATATACAGAGGTGGCATAATGTGACACTTACTTCAGGAAAATTCATTCACTGTCCCTTCAGGTGTTTCAGATGCCATCTACTGCAAAAGTTGCAGTGGTGTTACCACTATTTCCCAATAAGCCTTGCAGTGAGGAAAAGTCACGCACTGTAGGCCTTTACAAATGTGGAAATAAGCAGGTGTTTTTGCCTGTTTCTCCCTCCCTCTTACCTGGAAAATGAATATAATGTCTGCATCAGTCAGCATCTATCTTGTGCATATGAGGACACAGGCCTTATGTAAAGGGGATACAATGGATAAAGGAAGATTCTGAGTCCTTAAAAGCACAGGTAACCTGTCACAAACCCTATACTGTGATATTATTGATACATGAGAGAAAAAACCTTCTTGGTTACGCATGTCAGGGGAACACGTTTCTCCATTCCTTGCTCCTGACTGTAATTCTCCCTGACACACATGGCCTTAGGGGAGAGGAAGCCCATGTCTCATTAATCTTTGCTTAAGAGTCCCTGGCACAGGGAAGATGTGCAGACATTGTTAAGTGATGTCAATGTAGGGTGTTGGCAGTGGAGGCAACAGGGCTTTTCCAGAGGGAACGGATTACTTGGCAGTTTACCCAGTTATAATTCAAGAAGAGGAATAAACCAGGGACTCACTCATTCCTTCCCTCACTCAACATTTATATGACACTGTGTTGGTACCATGCTCTAGCAAGGGTCAGCGATCTAACCAATAACCTTGTTTTAGTGAGTAAAATTTTATTGGCCATACCTCGCTTGTTCATTCATTTGCTGTCCATGGCAGCTATGATGCTGCAACAGCATAAATGTAGCTGTGATAGAGGTCCTGTGGCCACAAATGATAAAATGCTGCATACTGCTCAGCCTTTTAAACACACGGTTTGCCAACCATTAAGCTAGAGGATAGGAGTGAACACAAATGAAGAAGATGTGATTCTGTCCTTCCGGGAGCTTAAGTATAGAGCAGCAGGTAGAAACACCAGTGGACAGTTTCTATATACAGCAACGCTAAGATGGACAGAAAGACGTACTAGTGAGCGGAGCGCGTGTGCAAAGCATACCGTCTGCATCTGAGATTTAGCAAAGGGTGTCTGCAGGGGAAGGCTCCTGTACCACAGAGAGAGCAGCAGTACTGAGAAACAGGTGGAAAGTGACTTTCTTAGGGAGAGAGAGAGTGAGGGGAGAGGCAAAAAAAAAAAAAAAAAAAAGGACAAAATGAAGAGGAAACCACACGCATTTCATACTTTAACGTGGAATTTGTAAAGTGTGAAATAATAGGGGATGGAGATGGAGAGAAAAGCAAAGGCTATGCCCTCAAGAGCCCTATGAAACTATATCTCGAAACTTGTAATTTATCCTCAAAGTAATTTGATCTAGTCAAAATTTTGACTTTTTTTTTTTTGGAAGTTGCAGAGTTAAGAGAAATGAAAAGGAGTGGCAGAGGTGGGATAGCTTATAGCTGAATTTTGTTTCTATCTTCTTGTTCATCTTCTTATTCCTTTTCATATCCCAAACATCCAACACCATACTGCATACGTTAGGGATATAATACTTTTTGTTTAATTGCACTGATAAACTTAGTGTTAGTCTCTCAGTTGTGTACAACTCTTTGTGACCCCCTGGACTATAGCCCATCAGGCTCGTCTGGCCATGGAATTCTCCACACAAGAATACTGGAGTTGGTAGCCATCCCCTTCTCCATGAGATCTTCCTGAACCAGGGATCGAACTTGGGTCTCCTGCATTGCAGGCAGATTCTTTACTATCTGCGCAAAACAAGAAGCAGTAAAAGTAGTTTGAAGAAGCTTTGTTAGGGGAAAGTAATGTGAATTAAAGCGGTAGCATGAAATTATCAGTGTCAGAAATCATTTCTAAGCATCATTCTTGGTAACAGTGGTTATCTGATTATTCACAGATGGTACTTTTCCACTGGAATCTGAAAATGCAATAATTGTTGTGATGCTCAGGTTGTTTGCTAGTGACTGACCATGTGACCCCATGGACTGCAGCCTGTCAGGCTTCTCTGTCCATGGAATTTTCCTGGCAAGAACACTGGAGTGTATTACCATTATCTACAGGGGATCTTCCTGACTCATGAATTGAACCCGTGTCTCCTGCCTTGTAGGCATATTCTTTACCACTGCACCACCAATCGTGATATCAATTTTAAAATATTTATTACTATGAAAATCTTTAATACTAAATATTGATGAGGGATGATAAGTAAGTTTTTCTTTTTTTTTTTTTTTCCAAATCACACATTTAGGTTTGCTGCTGTTGCTAAGTCACTTCAGTCGTGTCCGACTCTGTGTGACCCCATATATCGGAAGCCCACCAGGCTCCCCCGTCCCTGGGATTCTCCAGGCAAGAACACTGGAGTGGGTTGCCATTTCCTTCTCCATTTAGGTTTGCTTCTATAAATCAAATCATCCTTCTTACTAATTAGTGGAGCACTTTGGGCTGTAAGGAAGAATCAGCTAAAATAGCATCATATCCTTGGGGGCTTTACATTTGACAAAGTAGATATAATAAAAAGTGAGCAAAAAAAAATAAAGCCATTTTCCCAAGATCATTTATTGAGGGGACTGTCTTTTCCTCATTGTGTGTCCTTGGCATCTTTGTCGAAGAAAAATGAGGTCCTATCTCATTGTGGTTTTGATTTGCATTTCCCTGATGGTTAGTGATATTGAGCGTCTTTTCATGTGTCCATTGGCCATCTTTACATCTTCTTTGGAAAATGATCTATTTAGGTCCTCTCCTCATTTTTAAAAATCAGATTATTTGTTTTCTTGATGTTGAGTTGTGTGAGTTCTTTGTATATATTTGGATATTAACTCTTTATCAGATGTATCATTTCTAATATCTTCTCCCCCAAATGAAATACGATTCCTCCAAGAGAAAGCAGGAAGTCAGAACCATTTGTGATGACATAGATGAAACAGGTGTTGGAGAAGACTCTTGAGAGTCCCTTATACTGCAAGGAGATCCAACCAGTCCATTCTAGAGGAGATCAATCCTGGATGTTCATTGGAGGGACTGATGCTAAAGCTGAAGCTGCAATACTTTGGCCACCTCATGCGACGAGTTGACTCACTGGAAAAGTCTCTGATGCTGGGAAAAGTTGGGGGCGGGAGGAGAAGGGGACGACCGAGAATGAGATGGCTGGATGGCATCACCGACTCTGTGGACATGAGTTTGAGTGTACTCCGGGAGTTGGTGATGGACAGGGAGGCCTGGCGTGCTGTGATTCATGGGGTCGCGGAGAGTCGGACACGACTGAGCGACTGAACTGAACTGAAATGAGATGAAACAGGAGGACATTATTCTGAGTGAAACGAGCCAGAGCGAGAAAAACAAATGCCGTATGATCTCAGCTATATTTTGAAGCTGATTTCATAAAAGCAAATGGTATAAGAGTAGTTTCCAGGGAATGGGCACGGGGAAATGTGGATAGGTCACTCACATGGTGCAAGTTTGCAGTTATGGAGGATAAACAAATCTAGAGCCCTAAAGCACAGGTATGATGACTATCCTGAAAAATACCGTATTGAACTCTGAAAATATGCTCAGAAGCATGTGTTTCGAGTGCATTTGTCACAACCACACACAAAAAGATAACTATGTGAGGAGATGATAAGTTAATTATCTTGACTCTGGTAATCATTTGAATACATGCATATATATACATTTATGTCAAATCAACGTGTTGTATAATTTATATATGCAATTTTTATTTAAAAAGAGAAATGGAAAACAAAGACCTCTTATCACTGAAATGAACACCTAGTACTTGAAAATTTTAAATGCGTTTGCTCAGAGTCCTGATTCTACCCACTGAAAAAGCCGAATGGACAAATGATAAGCCTGAACTTGAAGACTTGTCACAAGCTAGCAAAACTGCTTCAGATACTGAAGTTTTTCTACACCAAAGATTTTCAAATACACGCAGACTTTAAAGGAGTCAAATACTGGAGTGATGAAAGAGGAGGTTCTAAGAAGAAAGAGTGTTTTGTATTCTCTGACAGCTTAGTATTACCTGTAATATGTAGGAGGATAAGTTAAAGAATGAAAGAGTGTGAAAGCAAATATTAAAAATGCAAATAAATTTGTCAAGGTCTCAGAAAAATGACACAATTACTATTCAACATGCAAAGTAGAAGAAAGATTACTTATTTGTATTTCCAAATATCATTTCCCTAGGCAGAAAGGGACATTGACAACTTGTCTAGTCTTCTGCCTCTTCAGAAGTTTTTAGATCAAAATGGAGTATTCATTTTGGTTACTTGGATTGATACGTTAATACAATAGCCAAAGAAACAGAAAATTATGTTGGGCTAGACAAAGAATTGGGAATGTTTGTAAACAACATTTTTCAATACTCTTAGTTAAAAGAATTGTGTAAAATTACTCAAATACAAGGATTAGTCATTGGTAGAGCATGAAAGTGATAGAGATAACAGGTCAAAAAAGCACAATATATCCAGAGTGTGAAATTTCTAAATAAGGATCCCGTCAAGACTCTGATGAACTGTTACACTTGATACAAATTACTGGAGCTTGGGTATTAGAAGAAACACTTTGCCAAATGTTACTTTGCATTCTACTCTTATAATAGAATTCAATGGCGTTAATAAATACCACAGTATTAAAGACACAAAATCTAGGTAAGGGAAGCTTTATACTGGTATTGGTGACTACTGAGTGAAAGTATAATTATTCTTATGATCTGGTAAGATACTTTTCCAAATTCATTTTCTTTTGCCAAACTTTATGATTAAATGTTCTAAGAAGTTTCCTAAGTCCCACTGTCACCAAAGATGCTTTCTTTAAAACAATAATAGCAACAATATAATTTGAATCAATTTAATATTCTGACTACATATGAGAAAATAAAATTATGAAGTGCCATAGCACACTTAGAACTCTATAGTCTTTTGAAATGACTGGATTTTTTTCATCATCACCTTTATTATTATTATTCCTTATTTTCATAGTTTTTCATATTGCATTTCTTATGTAGCTGTTCCTACACTCATCTTAAAAGTTTTAAAGTCTGAAACTAAACGAAGAGAAAAAAAATGTCTGGGGAAATGCAAGCAGGGAAATAGGGGAGGGCAACCAAGACAAATGTACCCCGAGTTGTGACTTATTCCAGCCTCAGTTTATATTTCTAACTCTACATCCTTGCTTCCTTCAGTGCTTCCTGTATGTCAGGGCCATCCTGCTTTTTATTAAGCTTCTTCTCTACAGTAAAAGGTGCCCGTTTAATAAGAACTGTGCATAAGTAAGTAAGTGTTAGTTGCTCAATTGTACCCGACCCTTTGCGACCCCGTGGACCTCAGCCCACCAGGCCCCTCTGTCCATGAGATTTCCCAGGCAAGGATACTGGAGTGGGTTGCCATTTCCTTCTCCAGGGGATCTTCCCGACCCAGGGATCAAACCCAGGTCTCCTGCAGTACAGGCAGATTTTTTACAGACTGAGCTACAAAGGGAAGAATTTTGCATAGACTGTCTGAATAAATGGAAAAAATAAATAAATAAAATTCCCTTTAACGTTATATATAAAAGCTGCAAGGAAGGAGAGAAAGGAGAGAGGGAAGGAGAAAAGAAGGAAGAAGAGAAAGAAAGAACGGAATAACAGGATCTGGCATCACACTATAACTCTTCCTTCACTTATACAGTTCCTCTCTTCTTCTCAAATTCTACCTGGTTAGTTTTTCCATCCCTCAGTATGATGACTTTATTGACTACTAAAGCCTTTCATCTTTTTCTATCCTCTGCTATCTGTCAACATTAATATTAGATACCATTAATACTGTTTCCAATTGCTTTAAACCAAAAAGAGATGGAAGCCTTTATTTCAGTTTCCCTCTGAAGCTAGAAAATGTGTGAACACATAGTGGTCACTTAAGTACCACATTAATTTTCTATTGCATTCCTCTCTTTTTTTTTTTTTTTTCTTGAGAAGTGAATCATAGAGATACCATTACTTCCAATGATTTAATTACCAATACTCAACAATCGACTCGCTTAGGGTTATAATTATTAGCAAAACTGTCATACTGCATTTTCTTCAATCCTCATGCTCCCTCCTGTGAAAGTAATTTGCTCTTACAACCAGGTACAAGCAATAATTCAAGATGAGGATCATTAATGGATCATCAGTTTAGTTATATAACACCTTAGACAAATTTGTCCTTTGGAATATTAAAAAATAAGTAAACTTTATGTTTATAGAATCTCAGTGAAGTCTTTATTTTTAGACCACTTGCTATTGATAGGCTTGTCAGGTGATTTTGTGAAAACTTTAAAGACTACCACATTGTTTAAATACTACTGTGGCAAGTCTTAAACATTCAAAGATAAATCATCTAGTCTAACTGCTTCATATTTACCTCTGTCTACATGATAGACTCACAGATGTATCTGAAATTATTTAGTTCATCTATATGCAAATATACATGGACAATCTTTCTAGTGTATTACAACAGAGAAAGCCATTATAATGATACAAAGTGATTTTACTCATTCAAAACTCTAGTTTAAAGAAATAGGTGTTGATTTTTTTATGTAAAAATATTAACACTTTTTGAATCTGAGTAAAATGATTTATAAGCATGAGGTTTATATGAAATGAATAATGTGTCACTCACTCAATACATTATGTTTTGTCAAGATCCATTGCATATAATATAAATTAAAATATGCATTATATCTTTAATAATTTTGCCCTTGCTCTGGCACTGAAAATCTCACCAAATATCATCAATACAGAAAGAGCAGACAGCCTGTGGTTTTAAGTATTATATTCTAGTACCGCTGTGTTTGGTTCTTTTAAAAAGTGAGACTAAGGTAGGAATGAGTGATCCTAAATTATTTCAATAATTTTAGGTGGTCAGTCTTGTAGAATTGACAGCTATTATTCATGTTCAGTTCAGTCGCTCAGTCATGTCCGACTCTTTGTGACCCCATGGACTGCAACACACCAGGCTTCCCTGCCCATCACCAACTCCCGGAGCTTACTCAAACTCATGTCCATCAAGTTGGTGATGCCATCCAGCCATCTCATCCTCTGGTGTCCCCTTCTCCTCCCGCCTTCAATCTCTTCCACATCAGGGTCTTTTCCAAGGAGTCAGTTCTTTGCATCAGGTGGCCAAAGGATTGGAGCTTCAGCATCGGCATCAGTCCTTCCAATGAACATTCAGTTATTCATGTTACAACATCTATTAATAGATGCTGCGGCTAAAAAGATGCTGTCCATTCACAGAGTGCATTTTCCAGTCCTATCTCGTTCCCATGTCCTTTGATGTAGGTAAAACTAGGCAACTAGTTCCCTGAAAAAAGCATGGGATTGGAAGTGATGAGTAGCATTAAAGCCCGTCTTCAGGAACACAAAATAGCACTTTCAATGTCACTAAAGCTACCAATTTTAGGAGGTCCTAATAAATGGCATACAGTGCAAGGATTCTGGATCCCTGATTTAATAAACAGAGAAAAACTTCATGCTGAACAAAGGAAATCATATTTAATTACTGTGAGAATGAAATATAAACCTCTATTGTATAAATCAACTGAAATGTTGAGGTTTGTTTTATGCAGCAGGAAACATATTTTTAAAAATCACATACATATTTCTACCACTGCAATATCCATAAAGTTCAATAAAGCACAAAATTAATTTAGAATGTTACGAATAGTTTTTGAATAAACTCTTGCATGGGGTACTGATAAACTGAGAAAATAAGTATGTCCCTCTCAAATTAATAACTAAATAGTGAAACATTAGAGGCATCCACAGAATCACCAAGCATTATAATTCATATTATCTCAATATTACATAAAATTACTCTGGAAATATGGACAATTTAGTAATAGGAAAATAGAATTACAGCATTCAATCATTACAAGAATATAGACATATCATTCTGTCTTGGTGATACAAATTAATAACATAAAAAAATGAAATGATTAAATTACAGCCATATAAGATATAGTGAATGCTCAGTATATTGAACAGAAATAGCAAATATTAAAAAGAAAAGAGTTTTAATAGACAAGAAACAATAAATAAAAAACATAAAGTAAAAATAATTGTTTTATGGAATATTAATAACATGTAGACAGGTTATATAAATATTCATAAAATTATCCTAATTTTTTTGGAAAATGTACCAAAAGTCACAAGCTCAATTTGGAAATACAAGATTTTAAACGAATGAAGATGTTTGTTATATATATAGGGTGATATATACTATTTGCAGTATTGTATTTAATTTATGATTGAATTCATTAATCTAATTTATGACTTAATGATATTCCTTATATGACTATAAAATTCTTTATGTAAATTATACTATAATATACTTTTGCATTGCATTTTCTTGTATCTATTGGTAAGTAAGATTTTCTTATAGAATTGTTTTCTATGACAGAAAACAGGCTTTAGTATTAGCATTAAATATCCCTCACAAAATAAAAAGTGTACCTCATTATATATTGTTTCAGTTCAGTTCAGTTCAGTCGCTCAGTGGTGTCCGACTCTCCGCGACCCCATGAATCACAGCACGCCAGGCCTCCCTGTCCATCACCAACTCCCGGAGTACACTCAAACTCATGTCCATCGAGTCGGTGATGCCATCCAGCCATCTCATTCTCTGTCGTCCCCTTCTCCTCCCGCCCCCAACCTTTCCCAGCATCAGAGTCTTTTCCAGTGAGTCAACTAGTCACATGAGGTGGCCAAAGTATTGCAGTTTCAGCTTCAGCATCAGTCCCTCCAATGAACATCCAGGATTGATCTCCTTTAGAATGGACTGGTTGGATCTCCTTGCAGTATAAGGGACTCTCAAGAGTCCTCTCCAGCACCACAGTTCAAAAGAATCAATTCTTCGGTGATCAGCTTTCTTCACAGTCCAACTCTCACATCCATACATGACCACAGGAAAAACCATAGCCTTGACTAGACCGACCTTGGTTGGCAAAGTAATGTCTCTGCTTTTTAATATACTATCAAGGTTGGTCATAACTTTCCTTCCAAGGAGTAAGCGTCTTTTAATTTCATGGCTGCAATCAGCATCTGCAGTGATTTTGGAGCCCCAAAAAATAAAGTCTGACACTGTTTCCACTGTTTTTCCATCCATTTCCCATGAAGTGATGGGACCAGATGCCATGATCTTTGTTTTCTGAATGTTGAGCTTCAAGCCAACCTTTTCACTCTCCTCTTTCACTGTCATCAAGAGGCTTTTGAGTTCCTCTTCACTTTCTGCCATAAGGGTGGTGTCATCTGCATATCTGAGGTTATTGATATTTCTCCAAGCAATCTTGATTCCAGCTTGTGCTTCTTCCAGCCCAGCGTTCCTCATGATGTACTCTGCATATAAGTTAAATAAGCAAGGTGACAATATACAACCTTGATGTACACCTTTATTGTTTAGAATAACAATAAAATGTCACTTAAAGTTTTAAATGATTCAGTAGCTTATGTGTGTTCAGATGGTGTTTGAGATCATCTGTTTCCTTTATTTTTTTCCCTAATTAATTGCTTATTGATAAGTGAGAATTGGGTAAAATTTTTTATTTACATTTTAAATATATTTCACAATCTCTTTGACTTGCACGAGTTTAATACTCTCATATAATGCACTAAACTGTATACTTATGGTAATTATCCTTTATAACTGGTGATTTATTTTGATAATATGTCATTTTAGGCATGAGTTCAAGACTGTGATGACTGTTGTATACTTTTTGATTATTTTAATTATTCAGTTCCCCCAATTCTTCTTCATTTGCTCTTAATAATACCAAAACCATATACTGCTACATTTGATTTTGCATCAAATATTTAAATTTTTGTGTATAACTTGTTCTGAATTATTTAATCATTTTATTTTCATTAGTAATTTTTTTTAATATAGCCATTGTTTTGGAAGCCCTAGCCACGGCAATCAGAGAAGAAGAAAAAAAAAATAGGGAATCCAAATTGGAAAAGAAGTAAAATTGCCACTATTTGCAGATGATATGATACTATGCATAAAACATCCTAAACATGCTTCTAGAAAATTACTAGAGCTAATCAATGGATCTGGTAAAGTTGCAGGATATAAAATAATTTAAGTACACAGAAATCTGTTGCATTTCTACACACTAACAATGAAAGGTCAAAAAGAGAAATTAAGGAAACAATCCCATTTACCATCACATCCAAAAGAACAAAATGCATTTAAATAAATATACTTAAGGAGGCATAAGATCTGTACTCTGAAAACTCTAAGAAATTGATGAAAGAAATCAAAGATGACACAAATAGATGGAAAGAAAAATCATGTTCTTTGAAAGAATTAGTATTGTCAAAATGACTATACTACCCAAGGCAATCTAATAATTTGATGCAATCCGATATAACCAATGGTATTTCTCACAGAACTAGAACGAAAAGTCTTAAAATTTGTAATGAGACACAAAATATCCTGAACAACCAATGAAATCTTGAGAAAGTAAAATGGAGCTGGAGGAATCAAGCTGACTCCAGACTACATTACAAAGCTATAGTCATCCAAAAAGTATGGTATTGACACAAAGGCTTAATAAATCAATGAAAGTGGCTAGAAAGACCAGACATAAGCCCGTGTGCATATGGTCAATTAATCTACAACAAAGGAGGCAAGACTATACAATGGAGAAAAAACTGTCTCTTCAACAAATGTTGCTTGGAAAACTGGACAGCTATATAAGAAACAAAATGAAATTAGAACATTCTTAACACCATACACAAAAAGGAACTCAAAATTAATTAAAGACCTAAATTCAAGATCAAGTACTATAAAACTTTTAAAGGAGAATGTAGCCAAACACTCTTCAACATAAATCTGAGATAGAAGTGGAATTAAATACAAAAATATTTGTATTAAATGGGATACATTTTTAATGGAAATGAAAGTAAAAATTAAAAATTGTGACCTAATTAAAGTAAAAATCTTTTGCAAAGCAAAGGAAATCATAAACAAAATGAAAAGATACTCTACAGAATGGGAGAAAATATTTGCAAATGAGGCAAATGGCAAGGGATTAATCTCCAAAATTTACAAACACTTCATACAGATCAATTAAAAAAAAAAGAAAACAAACCAATCAAACATGGACGAAGGACCTAAATAGACATTTCTTTATAGAAGATAAACAGATGGCCAAGAGGCAGATGAAAAGGTACTTAACATCACCAGATACTAAAGAAATACAAATCAAAGTTACAATGAGATATCTCTTGACATCTGTCAGAAGGGCCATCATCAAAAAGTCTACAAACAAAAATGCAGGAGAGAGTATGGAGAAAGGTAACAATCCTTCTGTTAGGTATGGTCCTAACAGAAACAAAAGATATTAAGAAGAAGTAGCAAGAATGCACAAAGAACTATACAAAAAATATCTTCATGACCCAGATAATCACAATGGTGTGATCACTCACCTAGAGCCAGACATCCTGGAATTGGAAGTCAAGTGGGCCTTAGGAAGCATTATTATGAACAAAGCTAGGGGAGGCGATGGAATTCCAGTTGAGCTATTTCAAATCCTGAAAGATGATGCTGTGAAAGTGCTTCACTCAATATGCCAGCAAATCTGGAAAACTCAGCAGTGGCCACAGGACTGGAAAAGGTCAGTCTTCATTCCAATCCCAAAGAAAGGCAATGCCAAAGAATAATCAAACTACCTCACAATTGCACTCATCTCACACACTAACAAAGTGATGTTCAAAATTCTCCAAGCCAGGCTTCAACAGTACCTAAACTGTGAAATTCAAGATGTTCAAGCTGGTTTTAGAAAAGGCAGAGGAACCAGAGACCAGATTGCCAACACCCGCTGGATCATTGAAAAGGTAATAGTTCCAGAAAAACATCTATTTCTGCTTCATTGACTATGCCAAAGCCTTTGACTGTGTGGATTGCAACAAACTGGAAAATTCTGAAAGAGATGGGAATACCTGACCACCTGACCTGCCTCTTGAGAAATCTGTATGTAGTTCAGGAAGCAACAGTTAGAACTGGACATGGAACAACAGACTGGTTCTAAATCTGGAAAGGAATACGAGAAGGTTGTATATTGTCACCTCGCTTATTTAACTTGTATGCAGAGTACATAATGAGAAATGTTCGGCTGGGTGAAGCTCAAGCTGGAATCAAGATTACTGGGAGAAATATCAATAACCTCAGATATGTGGATGACATCACCAATTATAGCAGAAAGTGAAGAAAAACTAAAGAGCCTCTTGATGGAAGTGAAAGAGGAGAATGAAAATGTTGACTTAAAACTGAACATTCAGAAAACTAAGATCATGGCATCCGATGCCATCACTTCATGGCAAAAAGATGGGGAAACAATGGTAAAAGTGACAGACTTTATTTTTGGGAACTCCAAAATCACTACACATGGTGACTGCAGCCATGAAATTAAAAGATGCTTGCTCCTTGGAAGAAAAGTTGTGACCAACCTAGACAGCTTATTAAAAAGCAGAGACATTACTTTGCCATCAAAGTTCCATCTAGTCAAAGCTATGTTTTATCCAGTAGTCATGTTTGGATGTGAGAGTTGGACCATAAAGAAAGCTGAGCACTGAAGAACTGACACTTTTGAACTGTGGTGTTGGAGAAGACTCTTGAGAGTCCCTTGGACTGCAAGGAGATCCAACCTGTCCATCCTAAAGGAGACCAGTCCTGAGCGTTCATTGGAAGTACTGATGTTGAAGCTAAAACTCCAATACTTTGTCCACTTGATGCAAAGAGATGACTCATTGGAAAAGACCCTGATTCTGGGAAAGATTGAGGGCAGGAGGAGAATGGGATGTCAGAGGATAAGATGGTTGGATGGCATCACTGACTCAGTGGACATGAATTTGAATAAACCCTGGGAGTTGGTGTTGGACAGGAGGCCTGGCTTTCTGCATTCCATGGGGTCACAAATAGTTGGACATGACTGAGCAACTGAACTGAACACTCCTACTCTGTTGGTGGTGATATAAATTGGTATAGTTACCATAGAGAATTGTATGAGAGTTTCTTGAGAACTTAAAATAGAGATACCATATGATCCAGAAATCTCATTCTTAGGCATATATATGAAGAAAAATATGATTTGAGAGTGTACATGCACCCCCAATGTTCACTGCAGCACTTTTTACAACAGCCAAGATATGGAATTAACCTTAATGTCCATCAACAGATGAATGGGTAAAGAATACGTGGTACATATATACAATGGATTATTACTCAGTCATTAAAAGAACAAAATTATGCCATTTACAGGAACACGGATTGATCTGGAGATTGTCATACTAAGTGAAGTAACTCAGACAGAGAAAGACAAATATCATAGGATGTTGTTTGTGTGTGGAATCTAAAAAGTATGATACAAATAAACTTATTTACAAAACGTAAATGAACTCAAAAACTTAGAGGCTGCCCTTATGGTTACCAACGGGGAAGGATGTGGGGACAAGATAGAGAGTTTGAGATTGATTCAGTATTTTAAAATATTTATAGTTTAATATTTAAATGTTTTAATATTTATGAAATATTTTAATATTTAACATTTAAATATCAGTGTTTTAAATACTGCTGTATGTAAAATAAGTAACCAACAAGCATCTGCTACATAGAACAGGGAATTCTGCAATAATCTAAATGGGAAAAGAATTTGAAAGAGAGTAGATATGTGTGTGTATGTATGTGTATGTATGACTATATCTGAATTACTCTGCTGCACACCTGAAACTAGCACAGCATTGTAAATCAATTATGTTCCAATATAAAATTTTTTAGCATAAAACATACAGCTAACCATTTCAAAGTGTACAATTCAGAGGCATACAGTATATTCACAACATTGTCTATTTTAAAACTTTTCATCACCTCAGAAAAACACCATGTACCTATTAAGAATCACTTCTCATTTCTCTTTCCACCCATCCCTGGGTAATCTCTAATCTTCTTTCCATCTTTATGATTTGTCTGTCTGAATATACTACATAAAAGAATAATACAACATGATTCTTTCCCTTAATGAAATGTTTTTGTGTTTCACTCTTGTAGAATGTATCAATACTTTGATCCTTGTAATGGCTGCATAATATTCCATTGTCTGAATACCACAGATGTACCCCACAATGTATTTTCCAGCCATGAATTGATGAATACTGTTTCCACTTTTTGGTTATCATCAGTAAAGCTTCTGTAAAGATTTCAGTACAAGTTTCAGAGTATTTATAGACATATATTTTTACTTCCTTTGGGTATATATCTTGGAATGGTATTGCTGTCTTATGCTATTTCTATGATTAACTGTTTGAGATGCCTCCAAGTGGATGCTCCATTTTTACAATCCCCATAACAAAGTATTGGGATTGCTCCACATCTATGCTAATACTTGTTATTTTAACTTTTTCATTAAAGTCATCCCAGAGGGTGTAAAGTGATACATAATGATAAAGTCATTATGATTTTAATTTGCATTTCCGTAGTGTCCAATTAGCCATCTAGTAGAGACTGAGAGTTTGACTGTGAATTAATTGTATGTGTAAAAGATCAATCCAAATCTGTTTGACTACGTAGCATCTTAAAAAGAAAAAAATTAAAATAAAGATTTCAAATTAAGAGATCTATTATTAATTCTGTCTTTATTTTGTCATTGGAAGATTGATTTAAAACTGAGCCCTATTGATGAGAAATAAATATGTTTAAACCCCCAAGAAAATGTAAACATATTTATTCTTGACAAAACAATAGATGGAGAAATAATTGAAACAATGACAGACTTTATTTTCTTGGGCTCCAAAATTACTGTAGATGGTGATTGCAGCCATGAAAATAAAAGATGCTCCTTGGAAGAAAAGCTGTGACAAGCCTCAGTTCAGTTCAGTTCATTTCAGTTGCTCAGTCGTTTCTGATTCTTTGCGACCCCATTGACTGCAGTACACCAGGCTTCCCTGTCCATCACCACTCCTGAAGCTTGCTCAAACTCATGTCCACTGAGTTGGTGATGCCATCCATCTCATCCTCTGTCATCCCTTTCTTCTCCCGACTTCAACCTTTCCCAGCATCAGAGTCTTTTCCAGTGAGTCAACTCGTCGCAGGAGGTGGCCAAAGTATTGCAGTTTCAGCTTTAGCATCAGTCCCTCCAATGAACATCCAGGATTGATCTCCTTTAGAATGGACTGGTTGGATCTCCTTGCAGTATAAGGGACTCTCAAGAGTCTTCTCCAACACCACAGTTCAAAAGCATCAATTCTTCGGCGATCAGCTTTCTTCACAGTCCAACTCTCACATCCATACATGACCACGGGAAAAACCATAGCCTTGACTAGACGGACCTTGGTTGGCAAAGTAATGTCTCTGCTTTTTAATATACTATCAAGGTTGGTCATAACTTTCCTTCCAAGGAGCAAGCGTCTTTTAATTTCATGGCTGCAATCAGCATCTGCAGAGACGCCGGCCCTGGCGCAACGAACCACGCAAAGAGGTGCGGCAGTGAGGAGCTACCCCACGCCTGAGGCCAGGGCCGGCGGCCGAGAGGAGCTGCCCCACGTCCAACAGGCGGTGGCTGCGCGGGCGCAGGAGGGCCGAGAGGAGCTACTCCGCGTTCAAGCTCAGGAGGGGCGGCCTTGAGGAGATACCCCACGTCCAAGTTAAGGTACAGCGGCTGCGCTTTGCTGGAGCGGCTGTGGAGAGATTTTCCACGACCAAGGTAAGAGAAACCCAAATAAGACGGTAGGTATTGCTAGGGGGCATCAGAGGGCAGTTACTCTTTAGGTGGCTTCTAACGCCTCATGGACTTGAAAGGAAAGTGATTAGGAGGGCCTTAAATAGAGCCTGGGCCTTCCCAGGTATCTTAGTAGTAAAGACCCTGTCTGCCAATGCAGGGAATGCGGGTCCTATTCCTGGATCAGGTAAGATACCCTGGAGGATGAAATGGAAATTCACAGCAATATTCTTGCTGGGATAATCTCATGGACAGAGAAGCCTGGTGGGTCCATGGGGTTGCAAAGAGTTTGACACAACTGTGCATCTGAGCACACTCACACAATATCCAATGACCTTAAAGACTTGTTCAAGCTCTTTACCACTTCCATATCTTCTTTGAAGAAATACCTGTCCAAGTCCTTTATATATTTTTTAATAGAAGTGTCTTTGTTTTTTTTTTTTAACAAATTGTAAGAGTTCTTTGGGCTTCCCTGGTGGCTCAGCTGGTAAAGAATCCACCTGCAATGTGGGAGATGTCGGTTTGATCCCTGGGTTGGGAAGATCCCCTGGAGAAGGGAAAGGCTACCCACTCCAGTATTCTGGCCTGGAGAATTCCATGGACTGTAACAAATTTATCTCTCAAAAAGAAATTATCCCTTGTTTCTTCTAATAGTTTTTTAAAATTTAACATATTTTGTTTTGATTTATTTTGAGGTTTTCTGTGTGTGTGTGTGTGTGTGTGTGTGTGGAATGAGATTAACCTCCATAGTCTTTCCTTTTCAATTGATTATTCACTTATTCCAGCTCTACTGGCAATGCACTCCAGTATTCTTGCCTGGGAAATCCCATGGACAGAGAAACCTGGTGGACTACAGTCTATGGGGTCACAAAGAGTTGGGCAAAAATTACTGACTAAACAACAATAAAATATTCTTTTCGATGCTATTATAAATGAAATTTTTAATCTCTATTTCCTTTCCAGCTTCTCACTGACAGTGTATGGGCAGCTTTGCTGAGCTTCATTATGAGTGCTAGTAGTTTGTGTATGTGTCTGGGTGCTTGTTGGTAGGTATAGGGGAAGAGGATCTATGAGTTTTTCTATATATAGAATGATGTCATGTTGAGAATAAAACTGGCTTTATTTTTCTCTTTCCACTGTGGACCTCCTTTCTCGTCGTCGATTATTTGGTCTTGCTAAAACGTCCAGTACAATGTGTAATAGGTGAAAGTGGCTATCCTTTTCTTGTTCATAATGTTAGGGGGAAGAGTTCGGTCTTTCCAAATGTGATGTCAGTTATGTGTTTTTGGTAAATGCTCTTTATCAAGTTAAGGATAAACTATTCCTAGTTTGTTTAGTGCTTTTTAAAACAAATGAATGCTGAATTTTGCAAAATTATTTTTATTCATTTGATGAGATGATCATGTGATTTTTCCCCCTTATCTATTAATGCGATGTGTTAAATTGAATGAATTTCTTATGTTCAATGGGCTTTGTGAACCTTGGGTGAATCATAATTGTTTAGGATGTATCACCCTTTTAATATACTGATGAATTTTATTTTTAATTATTTTCTTGCAGACTTGTGTACTTCCATTAATAAGAAGTATGATTGCAGTTTTATTACTTTGTGTATCAGAGTAATTCCAGCATCATAGAGTGTGTTAGGAATGTTTGCTGCTGCTAAGTCACTTCAGTCGTGTCCGACTCTGTGCGACCCCATAGACGGAAGCCCACCAGGCTCCCCCGTCCCTGGGATTCTCCAGGCAAGAACACTGGAGTGGGTTGCCATTTCTTTCTCCAATGTTAGGAATGTTTACTCTTTTATTTTTTGGAAAGAATTTGAGCAGGATTGGGGTTAATTCTTCCTTATAGATCCTTATTCAATGAGTAGTGAATTCTACTCATTGGAGCCTCTTGGTCTTGGACTTTTCTTTTTAGATTTTTAATTACTTAATCTCTTTACTTAACATAGGTGTGCTAAGATTTTTTTTTTTTAATTTGAGTCCGATTTGGTAACTCGAATGTTTCTAAGTACCTTTTCTATCATCTAGATGATCTGTTTTTATAAAAAATTCTGTAGGGTCATAGTAATGTTTCTGCATTCATTTCAGTTTTTACTTTTTTGTATATTCTCTCTTTTTTCCAGTTTTACTAGCAGCTTATCAATTATATTTAAAAATCATTTGGTTTCATGTTTTATTTTTGTTTCTTTTATATTCTTCCTTTTGCTTACTCTGATTTTTATTATCTCCTTCCTTCAACTTGCTTTGGGTTTACTTTGCTATTATTTTTCTAGCTCCTTAAGATAAAAAAAAGGTTACTGATTTAGAATGTTTATTTTATAAAGTAGGCATTTATAGCTATACATTTCTCTCTGATTACTGTTTTTGTTGCATCCCATAAATTTTGTTGCATTGTGATTTTATTTTCATGCATATAAAAAATTTTCTAACTTTTCCAGTGATTTCTTCTTTGATCCATTGTTTTTAAAATGATGTTTCTTAATTATCCCATATTTCCCAGTTTTCCTTCTGCTATTAATTTCTACTTTCATTCTGTTGTGATCATAAAACATACTTTGTATGAGTTCAGTCTTTTAAAATATATTGAGAATTGTTTTATTGTCTACCATATGGTCTATCCTGTAAAATGTTACATGTGCATTTGAGATGAAGATGTATTTTTCAGTTGCTATGTGAGTATTCTGTGCATCTATTATGTATAGTTGGTTTATAGTGTTGATCAAGCCCCCAATTTCCTTTTGATGTTCTGTGTAAATGTTCTATTCATTATCAAAAGTCTGATATTGAAATCTACGACTGCTGTGTTGAATGGTCTGTTTCTCTCTTCAATTCTGCCACTGATTGCTTCAGTGTCCATAATAAGGTTTTATTGGAACACAGTCATACTCATTTACCATCCTGTCTGTGCCTGTTTTTGCATGGCAACAACTGACTTGAGAAATTGAGACAGGGATTGTATGAGCCTCAAAGTTTAAAATAGTCCCTCTCTGCGTCTTTACTGAGCAATTTTACTGAAAGAAAACGGCAGAACGCCTAGAAAGACAAGATCAACAAAGGATTTTCCACACAATTTCTCCTTTTGACTAATACATTTTGAGTTGATCATGAAAAAGTCCAGATATTTAATGTAATAAAGTATTATCTATGTTTAGGGGAGATCATTTCAAATGGAAGAATGTAAAGTCAAGTTTCCTGGTCATACGATCAATGATAAAATTATGGTTAAAAACAAGAACGACAAAAACTATTAGGAATGAGTATAATTGATCCCATGATTTAATAAATGACTTAAAATAGTAAACTTAAGTTTGTGAGTAATTTATGTCAACCAATTAAATTAGTTTTAAAAATTTCTAAAAGATATCATTTTTCAATACAAAAACTCTTTAATGACAATGTGCATTAATACACTAAAACCACAGGAGAACTTCTTTAAAAGATAAAGGCTATTTTCTATAATGTATCCAAGCATCATGTTAATAGTAAAACAGATAGCATTCCTTTTAAAAAGTTAGCAAAATATGCATTCACATTCGCTGGTACTATTGTATTCAGTATGTGTAAGAATTATGGGTAGTAAAATAAAACAGGATAAATAAAAGATATTTAAAGGCTAAAAGAAAGAAATTTTCATTTTTCAGTCATCAGATAACTAAATAAACAAACAAAAAAGAATTTGATTCCTACAGAGAATTCAATAGCATTACATACAATAGAAAAGTAAAGTAGCAAGCATAAATTTTAAAATATCATCTAAAATAGCAATACAAATTAAGATACCTATGCACATGTATGCATAATATTTATTAAGAAAAAGCTTTGAAAAATTCAACATCCAGAAAATGGGTAAAGAAGGAACCTACCTCAATATAGGGCTTCCCTCATAGCTCAGTCGGTAAAGAATCTCCCTGCAATGCAGGAGACCTGGGTTTGATTCCTGGGTTGGGAAGTTCCCCTGGAGAAGGAAACGACAACCCACTCCAGTATCCTTGCCTGGAGAATCCCGTGGACAGAGAAGAAGGACAGGCCATATCCATGGGGATGCAAGAGTCGGGCACACCTAAACGATGATGACCTTAACATACCATACATGACAAACCCACAGTAAATATGATTCTCAATGGCGAAAAAGGGAAAGCATTTCCTCTAACATCAGGAATAAGACGAGGGTGCCCACTCTCACCACTATTATTCAATACAGTTTTTGATGTGTTTTTTTTTTTTTAAGTCCTAGCCATGGCAATCAGAAGAAAAAGAAATGCAAGGAATGTAGATTGAAAAAGAAGCAAAACTCACTGTTTGCAGATGACATGATACCATCTATATGTGCTGTGCTAAGTTGCTTCAGTCATGTCCAACTCTTTGCGACCCTATGGACTGTAGCCCACCAGGTTTCTCTGTCCATGGGATTCTCCAGGCAAGGATACTGGAGTGGGTTGCCATTTTCCTATTCCAGGGGATCTTCCCAACCCAGGGGTCAAACCCACGTCTCTTATGTCCCCTGCCTTATCAGGAGGGTTCTTTACCTCTGGCGTCACCTGGGGAGCCCCAATACTTCACATAGAAAGCCCTGAATATGCCACCAGAAAATTACTTGAGCTAATCAGTTGATATAGTAAAGTCGCAGGATACATAATTAATAAAAAGAAATCCCTTGCTTTCCTATGCATTAATAATAAAAATTCAGAAAGAAAAATTAATGAAAAAAATCCCATTCACAAAATAAAATGCCTAGGAATAAACCCTCCCTCAATGTGGGAGAGTTCTTCAAAGGGATAAGAATCTCACACCTAGGCTTACTGTTTTTTACTTATATTCACTCAGAGAATAGGAACACATAGTATTTACATTATTTTAAAATCAAATGCTAACACTGGACATTTCAATTACAAACAATCACTAAAATGATGAACTAAAATATGTAAATTTTAAATGGAATAAAGCAAATGTGTAATACCTAAATAAAGTTATTTTTGCAATAAAATTTAAGAAGAAAATTATTAATAATTTGAGCTGTGGAAAAATGAGGTCTTTTGCATTATAGAATAATCTAATCTAATTGTTTGCATATAATGATTTTGAGTGATAGAATAATCTTATCTGTTCGGATATGATGACCTTGTCTTTCATTACACTTCTTATCTGTGTCTATATATTAAAAAAAAGTATATAACACTGCAAACCAACATTTTGTGACTTCTTTAATGCATACTTTTAAATTAGATATTTTACTTTGTAATATATAAACCAACCCTTGTCTTTAAATTTATCTTCTCCCATTTCAGTTTCTAAATATGCTAATTATTTCAAACGAAATAAAATTTAAAAATCTCTTTTCCCTTTAAGAATCTACTCAGTTCTACTTAGTTCTAAAACCCAGTGATATCTTTATTTAAAAGAAGAGATATATAAGTTTAATTTTCAGCAGACTAAAATGTTACAATTCAACATGAAAATATTGCTTAGCGCACTGATTATTCTTCATAATCATAGTACTTGGAAATTGTCCTACATATAGCCAAATCAATAAATTTTATATTTTATTCAACCATTTCAACATTTGAATAATATCTAATAACTAATTTAATAGCAATATTCATGTTTCAATGTTGCTTCCCATCCCTGAGGAACAAAATATTTATGTGCTTTTTATTTAGTATGTTAGCAGTGCAAGCATGCATGGTATAACTTTCTCAACTTTCTCATGAAAATGACCATAAAAGAATTTTTTAATTAATTAATTTTACTTTACAATATTGTATTGGTTTTGCTATACATTGACTTGAATCCACCATGAGTGTAAATGTGTTCCCCATCCTGAACCCCCCTCCCACCTCCCTCCCCATCCCATCCCTCTGGGTCAGTCTAGTGGACCAGCCCTGAGCACCTTGTCTCATGAATCAAGCCTGGACTGGCGATTCGTTTCACATATGATAATATACATGTTTCAATGCCATTCTCCCAAATCATCCCACCCTCACCCTCTCCCACAGAGTCCCAAGGACTGTTCTATACATCTGTGCCTTTTTTGATTTCTCACATACAGGGTTATCGTTATCATCTTTCTAATTTCCATATATATGCGTTAGTATACTGTATTGGTGTTTTTCTTTCTGGCTTACTTCACTCTGTATAATGGGCTCCAGTTTCATCCACCTCATTAGAACTGATTCAAATGTATTCTTTTTAATGACTGAGTAATACTCCATTGTGTAAATCTACCACAGCTTTCTTATCCATTCACCTGCAGATGGACATCTAGATTGCTTCCGTGTCCTGGCTATTATCAACAGTGCTGCGATGAACATTGTAGTACATGTGTCTCTTTCAATTCTGGTTTCCTCGGTGTGTATGCCCAGGAGTGTGATTGCTGGGTTGTATGGCAGTTCTATTTCCAGTTTTTTAAGGAATCCACACTGTTCTCCATAGTGGCTGTGCTAGTTTGCATTCCCACCAACAGTGTAAGAGGGTTCCCTTTTCTCCACACCCTCTCCAGCATTTATTGCATGTAGACTTTTGGATAGCAGCCATTCTGTCTGGTGTGAAATGGTACCTCACTGTGGTTTTGATTTGCATTTCTCTGATAATGAGTGATGTTGAGCATCTTTGCATGTGTTTGTTAGCCATCTTTATGTCTTCTTTGGAGAAATGTCTGTTTAGTTCTTTGGCCCACTTTCTGATTGGGTCTTTTATTTTTCTGAAATTGAGCTGCAAGAGTTGCTTGTATATTTTTGAGATTAATTCTTTGTCTGTTGCTTCATTTGCTATTATTTTCTCCCATTCTGAAGGCTGTCTTTTCACCTCGCTTATAGTTTCCTTTGTTGTGCAGAAGATTTAATTTTAATTAGGTCCCATTTGTTTATTTTTGCTTTTATTTCCAATATTCTGGGAGGTGGGTCATAGAGGATCCTGCTGTGGTTTATGTCAGAAAGTGTTTTGTCTATGTTTTCCTCTAGGAGTTTAATAGTTTCTGGTCTTATGTTTAGATCTTTAATCCATTTTGAGTTTATTTTTGTGTATGGTTACCCATCACAAGCACAGAAATTGAAACTGTAATCAGAAATCTTTCAACAAACTGAATTCTACCAAAAATTTAGAGAAGAACTAACACCTATCCTACTCAAACTCTTCCAGAAAATCGCAGAGGAAGGTAAACTTCCAAACTCATTTTATGAGGCCACTATCACCCTAATACCAAAGCCTGACAAAGATGCCCCCCAAAAAAGAAAACTACAGGCCAATATCACTGATGAACATAGATGCAAAAATCCTTAACAAAATTCTAGCAATCAGAATCCAACAATATATTAAAAAGATCATACATCATGACCAAGTGGGCTTTATCCCAGGGATGCAAGGATTCTTCAATATCTGCAAATCAATCAATGTAATACACCACATTAACAAAATGAAAAATAAAACCCATATGATTATCTCAATAGATGCAGAGAAAGCCTTTGACAAAATTCAACATCCATTCATGATAAAAACCCTCCAGAAAGCAGAAAAGAAAGAACATATTTCAACATAATAAAAGCTATATATGACAAACCCTCAGCAAACATTATCCTCAATGGTGAAAAATTGAAAGTGTTTCCCCTAAAGTCAGGAAGAAGACAAGGGTGCCCACTCTCACCACTATTATTCAACATAGTTTTGGAAGTTTTGGCCACAGCAATCATAGGTGAAAAAGAAATAAAAGGTATCCAGATTAGAAAAGAAGAAGTAAAACTCTCACTGTTTGCAGATGACATGATCCTCTAAATAAAAAACCCTAACGACTCCACCAGAAAATTATTAGAGCTAATCAATGAATATAGTAAAGTTGCTGGATATAAAATCAACACACAGAAATCCCTTGCATTCCTATACACTAATAATGAGAAAACAGAAAGAGAAATTAAAGAAACAATTACATTCACTATTGCAACAAAAATAATAAAATACTTAGGAAAATATCTACCCAAAGAAACAGAAGACCTATATATAGAAAACTAAAATACTAGTGAAAGAAATCAGGGAGGACACTAATAGATGGAGAAATATACCATGTTCATGGATCGGAAGAATCAATATAATGAAAATGAGTGTACTACTCAAAGCAATCTATAGATTCAATGCAATCTCTATCAAGCTACCAATGGTATTTTTCAGAGAACTAGAACAAATAATTTCACAGTTTGTATGGAAATAAAAAACCTCGCATAGCCAGAGCAATCTTGAGAAAGAAGAATGAAACTGGAGGAATCAACCTGCCTGACTTCAGTCTCTACTACAAAGCCACAGTCATCAAGACAGCATGGTACCGGCACAAAGACAGAAATGTAGATCAATGGAACAAATAGAAAGCCCAGAGATAAATCCACGCATCTATGGACACCTTATCTTTGACAAAGGAGGCAAGAATATACAATGGAAAAAAGACAATCTATTTAACAAGTGGTGCTGGGAAAAGTGGTCAACCACTTGTAAAAGAATGAAACTAGAACACTTTCTAACACCATACACAAATTCTTTTTTCTTTTAAATAAAATGTTATCACCCTCATTCCAATGAAAAAGTACCTGGGAATTATAGCCCATGAGTGGATATTTTTCAGAATTCCACCATTAAGACTGAAGACCTTTCTGAAGCGTTCTCTCATATTCCTCCTCCTCTAAAGCAAAATTGAACCATCTCAAAGGAAGGGACATTTTATCATTTTCACTGTAAGTGTTTAGATACAAGATCTAAGATCTCAAAGGTTGTCTCCCAGCTATGAGAATTATAGTCTTACGTGAGAAATATCACTCCTATCCCTCTCCCTTGCACACTGACCAGTTCCCTGCCCACTCCACCCATTTGGAGGGTACACTGCTAGGAGTCATGTGTGACAATGAGGATGCAGGGAGATATGAGGAAGTCCTTTTGTACTGACACTTCATACTGGGTAGAGTGATGATCCTTCCGACAGTATGTTGTTCAAAAAGAACTTCAAACTCTGTCAGATTCTCCAGGGAACTATGCATATATTTTTAATTGAAAGAAAGATTCTTCAAATTCTATGGTGCTTTACAATTTTCAAAGGTTTCACACCAATTATTTCATATAATCCCATGAGTCCTTTTTTTTTTTTAATCTCCTATTCCTATACGGTACCTTCCCACTTCCCTCTCCCATTGGTTGGATACTGAATATTTAGCAACTCTATTTACAAGCCTAACGTTAGAAGTATGTGAGTATACACATTTTATGTTGGTGGTGAACAGAACTGAAGAAGTGACAATAGAATATTTAGATGAAAACTCATTCCCATCCTTATCTGATCCCTATTGCTCACTGTAGACTAGTGCCTGTATTAGAAATTGAAAAGTTGATCCTCAAATTAATACAAACCAAAGGGGCCTGGATAGACAAAAAATACTGAAAAAACGATAAAAAGTACTGGAAAATTCTCACACCCAATATTAAACCTTACTATTAAGCTGCAGTAATCAAAATAATGTGATATTAGTATAAGATCCAGAAAAAAAAAACTAAACATATATGATCAATTGATTTAAGCTTCATTAACTTTCAAAAGTGACAAAATATTGTTCCCTAAAGCTGATCGCTGAAGAATTGATGCTTTTGAACTGTGGTGTTGGAGAAGACTCTTGAGAGTCCCTTGGACTGCAAGGAGATCCAACCAGTCTGTTCTAAAGGAGATCAATCCTAGGTGTTCATTGGAAGGACTGATGCTAAAGCTGCAACTGCAATACTTCGGCCACCTCATGTGATGAGTTGACTCACTGGAAAAGACTCTGATGCTAGGAAACGTTGAGGGAGGGAGAAGAAGGGGACGACAGAGAATGAGATGGCTGGATGGCATCACTGACTCAATAGACGTGAGTTTGAGTGAACTCTGGGAGCTGGTGATGGACAGGGAGGCCTGGTGTACTGTGATTCATGGGGATGCAGAGTTGGACGTGACTGAGTGACTGAACTGAACTGAACTGAAGGGAAAATATAAATTAAAGTATGATTGTGTTTGACTAGTTTAAGGTTTGTTTGTTCAAGAATAAAAGAAGGATTTTCTACAAAGTAGACACCAGCAAAACATCAAAGAATATCTAAGAGGCCACCATAACTAATATAATCTTAGTGCCTAGGAGAGGAATTACAGTGAGGTATCTGTATTACAGTGAGGTAAACAGAGTCACAGAGCTGCACAAATTGCTTTTCTGCTGGTTGTTGTTTTTTTGCTTTTTTTTCTTACCAGAGACATTCTTTGCAGAAAATGAGTAGTCATTAATTTACGGATCAATTAAACACATTTACGTTCTCATTTTAGCAGAAACTTCACAACACTCAAAGAGGCACTATTTTTATGATAGCTGTGCTACTTATTTTAATGAATAAATTGTGAAGTTATCAAAGAAAGTCATACAGTATAACAGTAAAACAAAATATGAGTTTTAAATACTTTTATTACCAGTGCTCTGTATTTAAGAATAGGACATTCATATATTAACATCAGTGTTCAGTTCAGTTCAGTTCGGTTCAGTCGCTCAGTCGTGTCTGACTCTCCACAACCCAGTCATAGTATTGCATACTCAGCTGCCGAAATCCTGTCAGACTCTTTGAGACCCCACGGACTGGAGCCCACCATTCACCTCTGTCCATGGGATTATCCAGGCAAGGATATTGAAGTGGGTTTCCTGTTTCCTTCTCTAGGGGATCTTCCTGACTCATGGATTGAACCCAGATCTCCTGCATTGCAGGCAGATTCTTTACCACTGGCCATGTGAGAAGTCCTGACTAATTATAGAATTGTGGTTAAATCACTGATAGGGCAAATCACATATACCTGACCATCTTTAGAAAAACACTTGATTATATGTGCACCAAAGAGTCACATAATGAATAAAATGTTCTCCAGTGATTAGAGTACAGAAATCTTTTTTCGTACTTGAGTATAAAACAATGGCCATGTAGGTAAATACCTGAGAGGTGGACAGAGTATCCAAATAACTCTGATGTTTGATTCAATGTCTCTTATTACTAAATATAAAATAACTTTTATAATAATTATAACTTCAAAACCATAAATAAAATTTATAGCTAAAGCATGACCAGAATGAGTGTACATATGTAACCAGTTACTTGTCAAATGAATTACATTTGATTTCATGCTATTTTTGAATTTTATTTTTATGAAATTTTATAGGTAAGCATTTCACATGAAAGTTGGTAAAAAAAAATTCTATAAAACTCACAGAAGAAAATGAATGCAAGTTCAGTTCAGTTCAGTTCAGTCGCTCAGTCATGTCCTACTCTTTGTAAGTTGCTGCTGCTGCTGCTGCTAAGTCGTTTCAATCGTGTAAGTTGAGCCTATCTAAAAATAAAGGAGAATTTTACTACTTTATTAATTTTAAGCATCACAGTAATAATCAAATGCAAATTCTGAAATTAAAAACAGCTATTATCAATTTGAGGTATCTATAAATATATTAAGAAAGGAAATATATATATGTGCTATTGTTTTAAGAGAGTGACAAAGAGGAAACGCAAGTGTACCAATAATTCAGTAAGTCTATATACTGATGTGGTTTACATGAAGAGTAGAGAAGAATAGAGAATGATCAGGAAAAGAACAAGACTTATGAAACATGTAAATCAGCTGTGTCAGTGTTTCTTGAAACAGGATATAACACTATAGAATTGGGCAAGGTAAGCATATAATTTTTTTAAACCACCCAACTGAGCATGAAGTAAGAAATACACAAGTCAATAAAGCAAACAACAGCATAAATTTTCTAAATATGTCATTGGTTAGAGACCAAGGATGTATTGTCTTTAAGAAATAATGAAGAAAATGTATCAATAAAATAGATGAATAGTGATAGGAAGCATAACAAGTTGGAGAGAGAACACATAAAGAAGACTGTCTTTCCTGTAAATAGGAGATAAATTATTAAAATTCCAGGTTACGATTGATATGTTAGTGAAACATGTTTTTCTTTAAAAGAAAAAAAAAAAACATTTTGAAGAGACTAGTTTATGAAAAGAAAAGGCACAATGTTAAATCAACAGTAGAGAATGTGTAATCAATTGAGAGTTGGTCCAGAAAACCAATATAGGACAGATAAAAGATGAAACTAAAATAGCAATTTCTGAATTTTGCTCAGTAATGAGAGAGATTCATTGATTACTAGGAAAATAGGTAAGTATTGAGATGAAACTAAAAAGTGAAGTGAAAATGAAGTTGCTCAGTCGTGTCCAACTCTTTGCAACCCCATAGACTGTAGCCTACCATAGACTATAACCTACAGGCTTCATCCATGGGATTCTCCAGGCAAGAGTACCGGAGTGAGTTGCCATTTCCTCCTCCAGGGGATCTTCCCAACCCAGAATCGAACCCAGGTCTCCCGCATTGCAGGCAGACACTTTACCCTCTGAGTCACCAGGGAAACTAAAAAGTGAAAGACAATTGGGAAGAATGTGGAAAATCAAAATGCTCTTCCCTTCTTTGTCTATAAAGCTGAGAGCATCCTGCCAGATCTGAGAGGGCGGGAAAATTACTGCCCTGATCGTTTTAATTATTCTGTCTCATATGTAGGTGGGGGAGATTGCCCAAAGAGAAAATGTTAGGGGTAGTTCCTCCGTTTTTCTAGGAAGACATCCAAAAAACTGACAAATCAGTCCCAAGCATAGGAATCAGGTGCCAGTGTTTGAACACGTGTTAGTAATGTCATATTAATTCCCATCTCGGTTCAATCTTGTGTAGTGACCCCAGAATAATAGTTTTCTGCTCAGATTCTTATTTAGTGCAATTATTCTATGTCATACTAACTAAAGACTCTATTCTGTCAAGTCTCTGAAAAATAGATGTGCGTGTGTGCTAAATCTCTTCAGTCAAGTTTGACTCTTTGCAGACACTATGGACTGCAGCCCACCAGGCTCCTCTGTCCATGGGATTCTCCAGGCAGGAATGCTGGAGTGGGTTGCCATACCCTCCTCCAGGGAATCTTCCAGATCCAAGGATTGAATCCACCTCTCTTATGTCTCCTGCAATGGCAGGTGAGTTCTTTACCACTAGCACAACCTGGGAAGCCAGAAAAATAGACACACTCACCACTTTAAGAGCTATCCAATTAAGAAAAATATCTGATAACCAATGAAACAAGAACAATGGCAGGTTGAGATATGGCAGGGGGAAGATCTAGATGACAGGATTTGATTTTCCATTTTCCTTTCTTCCAGTTCTTCCAACACTGGAGAAAAAAAAGAAGAGAAGAAAAAAAGTGTCCCAACATTATCCCATTTATCCATATAACTTGTTAATTAGATCAATGCCATGATGTGTATTTTATGCACACAGAAACTGGGACTAATACAAACTAAAGCATCTTACCCAGTGTTTGCTAGTAAATGATAGGATTGGGGTTGAAACCCAGGATATTCTGCTAGTACTTGATTTGATTCAGTCAAGGATGTTATTAAACCTAGAGGGACACACAGCAAAGACTAATGATTAACAGCAATGACTTTGAAGCCATGTTGCATGGCTGTAACCCTGATCAGTGCCAGTCGCTCAGCTGTGTCCCACTCTGTGCAACACCAAGGACTGCAGCACGCCAGGCCTCCTTGTCCATCACCAACTCCCAGAGTTTGCTCAAACTCATGTCCATCGAGTCGGTGATGCCATCCAACCATCTCATCCTCTGTCGTCCCCTTCTCCTCCCACCTTCAATCTTTTCCAGCATCAGGGTCTTTTCCAATGAGTCAGTTCTTCACATCAGGTGGCCAAAGTATTGGAGTTTCAGCTTCAGCATCAGTCCTTCCCATGAATATTCAGGACTGATCTCCTTGAAGATGGACTGGTTGGATCTCCTCGCAGTCCAAAGGACTCTCAAGAGTCTTCTCCAACACCACAGTTCAAAAGCATCAATTCTTCGTTGCGTAGCTTTCTTTATAGTCCAACTCTCACATCCACACATGACCACAGGAAAAACCATAGCTTTGACTAGATGGAACTTTTTGGCAAAGTAATGTCTCTGCTTTTTAATATGCTGTTTAGGTTGGTCATAACTTTTCTTCCAAGGAGCAAGTGCCTTTTAATTTCATGGCTGCAGTCACCATCTGCAGTGATTTTGGAGCCCTCCCACAAAAAGTCTGTCACTGTTTCCATTGTTTCCCCATCTATTTCCCATGAAGTGATGGGACCAGATGTCATGATCTTTGTTTTTGAATGTGTTTCAAGTGAACATTTTCATTCTCTTCTTTCATTTTCATCAGGAGGCTCTTCACTTCCTCTTTGCTTTCTGCCATAAGGGTGGTGTTATCTGCATATCTGAGGATATTAACATTTCTCCAAGCAATCTTGAGTCCAGCTTGTGCTTCATCTAGCCTGACATTTTGCCTGATGAACTCTGCATATCTTAAATAGACAGGGTGATAATATACATCCTTGACATACTCCTTTCCCAATTTGGAACCAGCCCATTGTTCCATGTTTGGTTCCAACTGTTGCTTCTTGACTTGCATACCAGTTTCTCAGGAGGCAGGTAAGGTGGTCTGTCTGGTATTCCCAACTCTTTAAGAATTTTCCACAGTTTATTGTGATCCACATGGTCAAAGGGTTTGACATAAAGCAGATTTTTTTCTGAAACTCTTGCTTTTTCTATGATCCAACAGATATTGGCAATTTGATCTCTGGTTCCTCTGCCTACCAGCTTAAATTATACGTAATGGCTCACCTCTGGGAACACTGCCTTCCAGGTAATGGATATTAAGCTAAAATATGTCTGTTTAGATAAATCACCTTTGTTTTTGATGGTGACCACAGCCATGAAATTAAAAGATGCTTGCTCCTTGGAAGAAAAGCTATGATCAACCTAGAATGTATATTAAAAAGCAGAGACATTATTTTGCCAACAAAGGTCCGTCTAGTCAAGGCTATGGTTTATCCAGTAGTCATGTATGGATGTCAGAGTTGGATGATAAAGAAAGCTGAATGCCAAAGAATTGATGCTTTTGAACTGTGGTCTTGGAAAAGGCTCTCAAGAGTCTCTTGGACTCCAAGGAGATTCAACCAGTCCATTCTAAAGGAAATCAGTCCTGAATATTCATTGGAAGGACTGATGCTGAAGCTGAAACTCCACTATTTTGGCCACCTGATGCAAAGAACTGACTCACTGCAAAAGACTCTGATGCTGGGAAAGATTGAAAGCAGGAGGAGAAGGGTACAACAGAGGATGAGATGATTAGATGGCATCACTGGCTCAATGGACATGAGTTTGAGTGAACTCCGGGAGTTGGTGATGGACAGGGAGGCCTGGCGTGCTGCGGTCCATGGGATTGCAAAGAGTTGGTCATGACTGAGGGACCAAACTGAATCCTGATCAGCCACTTCCAACTGTATAATGGCAAATTTATCAATCTCTGTTGGTATCTTATTTTCTCATCTTTAAAATGGGCACCACAATTGAAAAATTCTTAAAGAGATTGTTTGAGGATTGCATGAGTTATTGTTTATAAAATTTAAGAAGAATGCCAAGCACACAAGTTCTGTATTTGTTAGGTAAATTTTTATTCTTTTCACTGGGAAGGAATATTTGCATATGCTGAAAACTAATACAGAAAATGTTGTTCTAAACACTTCACTGTGCTGCACTATATGCACTAAATCCTCTGATTTTTTTTTCTTTTTTTGACCAGCTGCCTTATAATGTCAAATGCAAATATATAGGAGGTCTTTTGGAATTTGACACAGAGTTTTGGCAGAAGTTTAAAGCAGGACAATTTTCTGAAACCTTGGATAATATAAATATACAATAGTAAATCAATAAAAGTTTTATTAGTAATATTGCTTATCTTCTTTTGGCTATTCCTTCTGTAGAAACATTATTCATGGATAATAAAACGCAATACTGACAAAAGGGATATTCCTTGTCCAGGTTTCTGTGATACCGAAATACCCCCTGTGAGTGCTAAGAAAAATTTGTGAATCAAGTTTAAGTTTCAAATAGTGTCACATTCATCAGATGTCCTGATATCCCTTCCACTTCCATATTTCTCAGAGACTTTATCTTTTGGGATTACTCTACAATTCTACTTTCTCCTTTATATAGAAGAACATGCCATATAATATTACCATCATTAGTACAGAGTCAAATTACATAAATAATATTGTCAAGCTGAATTCCTAATTTTAATAATGATCCTCCAAATGACAAAGAAATCCCATGTTTCTGAAACTAGGTAATCTCTAGTGGTCTGCTAGTTATATTTCATTAATATCCTCCATCCATGATTTAAGAAAAAAGAAGAAAAAGATGAGTGATTTCAGGGAAGGTTTCACCATGATCATTATTTAACATATGATAGCTGTCATCAAGGCCCATGTCTATTTCAGAGGAGTGGATACTTTACAATATTGAGTCTGCAAAACATCCTAGTTCATTAGTTCTGGCCAAGAGAAGGACTTGGTTCATTAGTCAGAGGAATTAACTCATCCATCATATACAGTAACACAAAAACTGGACCTCTACTGCCATTCTTTCTTTTATAAATGATCGTTTCTCCCTCTAATGTTCTCTATCCTATATTGATAAGCAATTATTTTTTACACCATCTTGCGTTTGATTCATGAAAAGCTTTTTTCTTGTTATAACAAAATTGACTTATAAAAAAGAAATGATTTTTATGGAAATATGAAAAACCCAGACCCTGTTGAATATTTTACATATACTTTTACTTTACTCGGCTATAAAATGTGATATGTGTGCTAAGTTGCTTCAGTCGTGTCTGACTCTTTGCGACCTTATGGATCATAGCCAGTCAGGCTCCTTTGTCCTTTGGATTTTCCAAGCAAGAATCCTGGAGTGGGTTGCCATGCCCTCCTCCAGGGAATCTTTCTCACCCAGGGATCGAACCTGTGTCTCTTATGTCTCCTGCATTGGCAAGCAGGTTCTTTACCAGTAGAGCCATTTGGGAAGCCCTAAAATGTGATGCAAAATTGTTTATATT
This sequence comes from Moschus berezovskii, assembly GCF_049115385.1. Lineage (NCBI taxonomy): Eukaryota > Metazoa > Chordata > Mammalia > Artiodactyla > Moschidae > Moschus > Moschus berezovskii. The sequence continues at coordinate 5,851,306 of NC_142467.1, read as the reverse complement.
TCACAGTTGTGAAAATATGGATATAAAAACCATAGCATAATGTCTCTATAGAGTAAATGTTTAAAACATTACATGTTGACTAAATACAGTAAACAATTATAATTTTGTACTTAAAAATTATACCAGTATATACATAGTGTAGAAAAAATAATATAGAAAATGATGGTAAAGGATATACACCTACGATTCTTCAGAGATAAACACAATTAACATTTTTTTTGTTTCCATCTTGGATTTACTTTATGGGCAGTTACGTTTGTGTTTAGCTATGTTATTTATACTGACATAAATATGTGTCTTTCTGTATATATCCAGCTAAAATTAGATTAAGATCATATGATATTAACAAAAAATACAAGTTAAAAACATATTTGGTCAAACAGTATATAATAAAAATTTCAATCAGTTTACTTTAGTCATTCAGTTGTGTCCAACTCTTTGTGACCCCATGGACTGCAGCACACCAGACCTCCCTGTCCATCACCAACTCCCAGAGTTTACTCAAAATCATGTTCCCTGAGTTGGTGATGCCATTCAACCATCTCATCCTCTGTCTTTCCCTTCTCCTCCTGCCTTCAATTTTTCACAGCATCAGGGATTTTCCAAGTGAGCTGGTTCTTTGCAACAGGTGGCCAAAGTATTGAAGTTTTGGATTCAGCAAAAGTCCTTCCAATGATTATTAAGGACTGATTTCCTTCAGGAAGGGTGGGTAAGTATCCTTGCAGTTCAAAGGACTCTCAAGAGTCTTCTCCAACACCACAGTTCAAAAGCATCAATTCTTCAGCACTAAGTTTTATAGTCCAACTCTCACATCCATATATGACTACTGGAAAAAACATAGCCTTGACTAGATAGACCTTAGTTGGCAAAGTAATATCTCTGCTTTTAAATATGCTACCTAGGTTGGTCATAACTTTTCTTACAAGGAGCAAGCGCCTTTTAATTTCATGGCTATAGTCACCATCTGCAGTGATTTTGGAGCCCAGAAAAATAAAGTCAGCCAATGTTTCCAATGTTTTCCCATCATTTTCCATGAAGTGATGGGACCAGATGCCTTGATCTTAGTTTTCTGAATGTTGAGCTTCAAGCCAACTTTTTCACTCTCCTCTTTCACTTTCATCAAGAGGCTCTTTAGTTCCTCTTCACTTTCTGCCATAAGGATTGTTTCATCTGCATATCTGAGGTTATTGATATTTCTCCCAGCAATCTTGATTCCAGCTTGTGCTTCTTCCAGCCCAGAGTTTCTCATGATGTACTCTGCATAGAAGTTAAATAAGCAAGGTGACAATATACAGCCTTGACGTACTCCTTTTCCTATTTGGAACCAGTCTGTTGTTCCATGTCCAGCTCTAACTGTTGCTGCCTGATGTGCATATAGGTTTCTCAAGAGGCAGGTCAGGTGGTATGGTATTCCCATCTCTTTCAGAATTTTACACAGTTTACTGTGATCCACACATACAAAGGCTTTGGTATAGTCAATAAAGCAGAAATAGATGTTTTTCTGGAACTTTCTTGCTTTTTTTGATGATCCAACAGATGTTTACAATTGGGTCTCAGGTTCCTCTGCCTTTTCTAAATCTAGCTTGAATATCTGGAAGTTCACAGTTAACATACTATTGAAGCCTAGCTTGGAGAATTTGAGCATTACTTTACTAGTGTGTGAGATGAATGCAAGTGTTTGGTAGTGAAATTTTACATTGTATTTAAAATTTACCTTGTACTTAAATATTTTGAAAAAGGTATTTTAGATGTCTGAATAAGAGTACCATGATAAGGACATATGAAAATCTATTAATTCAATGTCCTTTTCAGTTCAGTTCAGTTCAGTTCAGTCGCTCAGTCATGTCCAACTCTCCGCGACCCCATGAATCACAGCACGCCAGGCCTCCCTGTCCATCACCAACTCCCGGAGTTCACTCAAACTCATGTCCACAGAGTTGGTGATGCCATCCAGCCATCTCATTCTGTCGTCCCTTTCTCCTCCCACCCCCAACCTTTCCCAGAATCAGAGTCTTTTCCAGTGAGTCAACTCTTCGCATGAGGTGGCCAAAGTATTGGAGTTTCAGCTTTAGCATCAGTCCTTCCAATGAACACCCAGGATTGATCTCCTTTAGAATGGATTGGTTGGATCTCCTTGCAGTCCAAGGGACTCTCAAGAGTCTTCTCCAACACCACAGTTCAAAAGCATCAATTCTTCGGCGATCAGCTTTCTTCACAGTCCAACTCTCACATCCATACATGACCACTTTTACTACTCATATATTGCGTTTCAATTTTTAAATATTACAAATAGTTATGTATTGGAATCATTCATAAACAAGTTCCTTGTAGTATACCATTCATTCATTTTTCAGGGAAATTATGTGGATACTAGAACTTTTTCAAATTAATTTTTCTGGAACAGGATTTATAACACTGTTAATAGATTTTTGGGGTGAAAATGAACTTTGAGTGATCAGTTCAGTGCAGTTCATTTGCTCAGTCATGTCCAACACTTTGCAACCCCAAGAACTGCAGCAGGCCAAGCTTCCCTGTCCAACACCAACTGCCAGAGTCCACCCAAACCCATGTCCATTAAGTCAGTGATGTCATCCAACCATCTCATCCTCTTTCGTCCCCTTCTCCTCCTGCCCTCAATCTTTCCCAGCATCAGGGTCTTTTCCAATGAGTCAGCTCTTCGCATCAGGTGGCCAAAGTATTGGAGTTTCAGCTTCAACATCAGTCCTTCCAACGAACACCCAGGACAGATCTCCTTTAGGATGGACTGGTTGGATCTCCTTGCAGTCCAAGGGACTCTCAAGACTCTTCTCCAACACCACAATTCAAAGCATCAATTCTTCGGCCCTCAGCCTACTTCATAGTCCAAATCTTACATCCATACATGACCACTGGAAAAGACATAGCCTTAACTAGATGGACCTTTGTAGGCAAAGTAATGTCTCTGCTTTTTAATATGCTATCTAGGTTGGTCATAGCTTTCCTTCCAAGGAGTAAGCGTCTTTTAATTTCATGGCTGCAATCACCATCAGCAGTGATATTGGAGCCCAGATAAACAAGTTCAGCCACTGTTTACACTGTTTCCCCATCTATTTGCCATGAAGTGATGGGACCGGATGCCATGATCTTAGTTTTCTGAATGTTGAGCTTCAAGCCAACTTTTTCACTCTCCTCTTTCACTTTCGTCAAGAGGCTGTTTAGTTTTTCTTCACTTTCTGCCATAAGGATGGTGTCATCTGCATATCTGATGTTATTGATATTTCTCCCAGCAATCTTGATTCCAGCCTGTGCTTCTTCCAGCCCAATGTTTCTCATGATGTAATCTGCCTATCAGTTAAATAAGCAGGGTGACAATCTACAGCCTTGACGTACTCCTTTTCCTATTTGGAACCAGTCTGTTGTTCCATGTCCAGTTCTAACTGTTGCTTCCTGACCTGCATATAGGTTTCTCAAGAGGCAAGTTAGGTGGTCTGGTGTTCTAGTCTCTTTAAGAATTTTCCACAATTTATTCTGAGCCACACAGGCAAAGGCTTTGGCATAGTCAATAAAGCAGAAATAGATGTTTTTCTGGAATTCTCTTGTTTTTTCGATGATCCAACAGATGTTGGCAATTTGATCTCTGGTTCCTCTGCCTTTTCTGGAACCAGCTTGAACATCTGAAAGTTCACAGTTCACATGTTGCTGAAGCCTGGCTTGGAGAATTTTGAGCATGACTTTCCTAGCATGTGAGATGAGTGCAATTGTGCGGTAGTTTGAGTATTCTTTGGCAACGCCTTTCTTTGGGATTGGAATGGAAACTAACCATTTCCAATCCTGTGGCCACTGCTGAGTTTTCCAAATTTTCTGGCATATTCATTGCAGCACTATCACAGCATCATCTTTCAGGATTTGAAATAGCTCAACTGGAATTCCATCACCTCCACTCATAATGATGCTTTCTAAGGCCCACTTTACTTCACTTTCCAAGATGTCTGGCTCCAGGTGAGTGATCACACCATCATGATTATCTGGGTTGTGATGATGTTTTTTGTATAGATCTTCTGTGTATTCTTGCCACCTCTTCTTAATATCTTCTGCTTCTGTTAGGTCCATACCATTTCTGTCCTTTATTGAGCCCATCTTTGCATGAAATGTTCCCTTGATATTTCTAATTTTCTTGAAGAGATCTCTAGTCTTTCCCATTCTATTGTTTTCCTCTATTTCTTTGCATTGATTGCTGAGGAAAGCTTTCTTAACTCTCCTTGCTATTGTTTGCAACTCTGCATTCAGATGTGTATATCTTTCCTTTTCTCCTTTTCTTTTCGCTTCTTTCTTTTCTCAGAAGAAAAGGCTTCCTCAGACAGCCATTTTGCTTTTTTGCATTTCTTTTCCATGGGGATGGTCTTGGTCCCTGCCTCTTGTACAACGTCATGAAACTCTATCCATATGTCATCAAGCACTCTGTCTATCAGATCTAGTCCCTTAAATCTATTTCTCACTTCCACTGTATCATCATAAGGAGTTAGTTTAGGTCATATCTGAATGGTCTAGTGGTTTTCTCCACTTTCTTCAATTTCAGACTGAATTTGGCAATAAGGACTTCATGATCTGAGCCACAGTCAGCTCCCGGTCTTGTTTAAGTTAAGTAATCACCATATATCTAAGAGGCTTGCTCATTTACACTGGTAGCGAGTGCTTGAGTCACATATAGGTCTATTCTGCTGACTCCCAGGACATTATCTGATCTTCCCTCTGAATAATATCCTCCAAGAAAAGTCCAGTGCTATTTAAGTAAATCCGTATGTCCCTTCTACTTTCCTGTATTTGACCATTCAGTTCAGTTCAGTCGCTCAGTCATGTCCGACTCTTTGCGACCCCATGAATCACAGCACGCAAGGCCTCCCTGTCCATCACCAACTCCCGCAGTTCACTCAAACTCATGTCCATCGAGTTGGTGATGCCATCCAGCCATCTCATTCTCTGTCGTCCCCATCTCCTCCTGCCCCCAGTCCCTCCCAGCATCAGACCCTTTTCCAGTGAGTCAACTCTTCACATGAAGTGGCCAAAGTATTGGAGTTTCAGCTTTAGCATCAGTCCTTCCAATGAACACCCAGGATTGATCTCCTTTAGAATGGACTGGTTGGATCTTCTTGCAGTCCAAGGGACTCTCAAGAGTCTTCTCCAGCACCACAGTTCAAAAGCATCAATTCTTCGGCTCTCAGCTTTCTTCACAGTCCAACTCTCATATCCATACATGACCACTGTAAAAACCATAGCCTTTACTAGACAGACCTTTGTTGGCAAATTAATGTCTCTGCTTTTTAATACACTGTCTAGGTTGGTCATAACTTTCCTTCCAAGGAGTAAGCGTCTTTTAATTTCATGGCTGCAATCATAGATGATATCATTTTTCTTTAACTTTTAGTTCAGGTAGATATACACATTTTTGCTTCTGCAGGCACATGTGATATTGCTATTTCCTATTTCAGATGGATTGCCTTAGACATCTACTTTCCAATCCCATCAGGATTTCGTTCGAGGAGACTTAAATTCTGGCTATGGGCATTGCCTCCCACTAGACCTAGTGGCTGTCCAATTATCACTATTGATTATGCCAGTGGAAAAAGACTAATGTACTACTGATTGCACCATCTCATAACTACTATTTTACTTTTCTAATGAATTCCAGGATAATATTAAATGGTCACATCTGACTCATTTTTGCCCCTGCGTTAGCAGTGTGGCTTGAACACAGGAGAAAAGCAACAGATATTTGTTAAAAGAAATGGAATTATTTTTTTGAGGAGGATTTTGTTTATTACCATATTCTATGTCAAATTGAAACCCAAATCAAATGTTTTCACTTTATAACTAATTTTTAGATCAGAATAAAATGAGTAAGCTGACAATGGAATTAAAAAAGAAAATAATGTGCAGTGTTAATGTTTATGATTTAATTCATTTATTTATTCACCCTTCAGTATATTTATAAATATTCTTCCACATGTGCAGAAAACCAAAATTTAAACAAGGGTATGTATATTGTTCATGCACTTGAAGACAGACTTTCATTTTAATGTTTAATAAGGTGACATATTTGATGATTCAAGGTTGGTCAAAAAGAAAATGACTCAAAAAAATCTTGGATCAACTTTCTAAAAAGTATATTTATTAATTAATATAAAAATTGGTATTGGTAATTTAGCATATTGCATCCTCGGTTCTTTCTTTTTTTCCCTCACATTCCTACCTTCTCCTTGACATTCCTCCTCTCTAACTTTTGATATAAAGGAATTGTTTTCACATAAATTTTAATAATTTCACTGAGGGAATCAATGAAATGAAATTTGAATAGACTTCTCAATTCAATCTCTTCTGTGAAATAGTATATGTATATTCAACTGCAGTCAACATAGCTGTCCTTTTGCTCCTTCCTTTCGGATTATTAAATCATTTGTTTTCTGGACTGAAATTTTAGAGGTCATAGGAGTAAAGATATATCATAAAACTATAAATAGGATCTGAGGAGACAACAGTCATAACATCCCCTAATACATCACAAAAGAGTGGAATGTATTCAGCTATAGCTACTGGACAGAGTTAAATAAACTTTATATTAAATCAATTTATTTTTCAGTTATTTAGTTAGGCTTTTAAAAATAGAATAATTTTCTTTCTTTCCACTTTTATTTTTCTTAGGCTCTAAATACATCCAGAATTTAAAATATAGAAGATATTATTTATCTCATATTTAAAGATCACAACATTTACTCTGAGTTGAAAAAAAATAAATATGTCTTATTTACTTAGTGTGGGCAAAAATGACAGGTGCATTTATAGAAAGATAATAGAAATATCAGACATATTTATAAAACTGATATAAATAAATATAATCATTAAGGCTTAAAATAAACTGCTAATCCAAAATATACTTTATCTTTAAGCATTACAATTTTCCTCTTGAAATTGATCGAAGGTCATCTAAGGAAATTTAATTTCCTTGAGAGTTTAAAATTCTGGATGTGGTATTTGTTAAGAAGATCAGAGTGTCTAGAGTTTTCTCTCTATCAAATCAAAAGTGCATTACTGATCCTCTTTGTTTGAGGAGAGCATACATTCCTGGATTTTTATTGTTTTCAAGGCTATAGTGTTGATTCTGTTGTCATAAAGTACTCTGACACATGGGCACCACAATCCATAAATTAATGAATGGTAATGCTTGCTAACCACAGGCACCAGTTTCTCTGCAGCGTTTGTTTCCTCCTGTATATTTTCCGCACACTCCTTTCATTACTCAGATGCTGTTTTAATTAAGTGCAAATACTAAGAGGCAGGTTATTTTCCAGGGCGATGGTAAGGCCCTCCATCTATCAGCATTTTATTCCAGAATTTCAAAGCGATTACCATGTGAACTTGTATAGTAAGAAACAAAGAACTGATGTGATTACCAAGAAGCAGATGCTGATTGCTCTCAGCATTGCAGCTGTGACAGTAATAAGACGAAATGCATTTCCTTTCACAACCGTTAACTTGATGCACAAACTTTTGTATCATATTCCGTAAACAAAATAAGAAGATAGCAGGCTCACTTTTAAGTATAAAATTTTGCTGTCAATCCACTGGTTGCATTATTAATGAAAGAGTTGTGCTAAACTTCTTCTACAATAGGAAGAATGCAATAAGTTCTCACGTATACGCACTTAATTAACAGTGGCAAAAATACACTGAAAATCACTGGCCATATTTCCAATCAAAATAAATCCCAGCTAAAACACCCAATATATTGTTTAAAAATAAATGAAAAAATTAAGTGAAGTCACTCAGTCATGGCCGACTCTTTGCGACACCATGAACTGTAGCCTGCCAGGCTCCTCCGTCCATGGGATTTTCCAGGCAAGAACACTGGAGTGGGTTGCCATTTCCTTCTCCAGGAGATCTTCCCCAGCCTGGGATCAAACCCGGGTCTCCCGCATTGTAGGCATCCGCTTTACTGTCTGAGCCACCAGGGAAGTCATGATAAAAATTAATCACATTTTAAAAAATTAAAAAAATAAAATAAAATAATTAGTAATAAACTTAACTAAGAAGGTAAAAATTTTCTACTCTGAAAACCACAAGACATTAATGAGAAAATCAAAGAAGATGGAAATAAATGAAAAAGTAGCCTGTGTTCACAGATTTCAAAAATATTAGTTAAAATGTCTACTACCAGAAGCTATCTATAGATTCAATGCCATGTTATCAATTTCCAAATGACATGTTTTAAAGTAGAAAAATATTCCAAAAATTTATATGAAACCACAAAGGATCCTGAATAGAAAAGAAATTCTGAGAAAGAAGAACAAAGCAAGGGCCATCAACCTTTGTGATTTCAAGCTATATATACTCATCAAAATAGTATGACACTGGCATAAAAATAGATGAATATACCAACGTAACAGAATCAAGAACCCATAAATAATCCCAAGTATATATGGTTAACTGGCATTTGACAAGGGAGCCAAGAACACTCAGCGAAGAAAAGGCAGTCTCTTTAATAAATAGTGGTGGTTTAATTGCTAAATTTTCACCAACTCTAGTGATCCCATGGGCTGTAGCCTGCCAGACTCCTCTGTCCATGCGATTCTCCAGGCAAGAATTCTGGAGTGTGTTGCCATTTCCTTGGTGATGGGATAACTTGAGAGTCACATGCAAAGGAATGAAAATGGACTCATATCTTATACCACTCACAAAAATTAACACAAAATGGATTAAAGACTTAAATGTAGAAAGTGGATTCAAGAAATTTCTAGAAGGAAATATAGCAATAAATCTTGACACGAGTTTTGGTAATTTTTTTTTTTGGATATGGCACCTAAAGCATCGGAAACAAAATAAACACAGACAAGTGGGACTACCTCAAACTAAAAAGCTTCTGTTCAAAAAGAAAACATTAACAAAGTGAAAAGGCAGCCTAAGAATGGGACAAATATTTACTCACCATATATCTCCAATTTAACCGCAAAGCAACACCAAGAATGCATAATCCAACTAAACATTGGACAGATGAAGTGAATAGAAGATGAATATCCAAGAGGCACTAATAATCAGGGAGACGCAAGTGAAACCCACAAGAGGCATCACCTCATGCCTGTTATAGCGGCCATCATCCAAAACACAAGAAATAACAAATCCCAGGATGGATGTGGAGAAGCAGAAAACCTGTGCATTGCTGGTGGGATTACAATCTGCTTCAGTCAGTAAAAAATGGGAATAACAATAGAATGGGAAAGACCAGCGATCTCTCCAAGAAAATCAGAGATACCAAGGGAGCATTTCATGCGAAGATGGGCTCGATAAAGGGCAGAAATGGTGTGGAACAGAAGTTAAGAGGAGGTGGCAAAAACAAACAGAAAAAAAATACAGAAAAGATCTTCACAACCCAGATAACCACGATGGTGTGATCACTCACCTGGAGCCAGACGTCCTGGAAGGGAAGCCAAGTGGGCCTCAGGAAGGAAGCATCACTACGAACAAAGCTAGTGCAGGTGATGGAATTCCAGTTAAGCTATTTCAAATCCTAAAAGATGAGGCTGTGAAATTGCTGCCCCCAACATGCCAGCAATTTGGAAAACACAGCAGTGGCCACAGGCCTGGAAAAGGTTAGTTTTCATTCCAATTCCAAAGAAAGGCAATGTCAAGGATGCTCAAACTACCACACATTTACACTCATCTCACAAGCTAGCAAAATAATACTCAAAATTCTCCAAGCCAGGCTTCAGCAATATGTGAACCAAGAGCTTCCAGATGTTCAAGCTGGATTTAGAAAAGGCAGAGGAACCAGAGATCAAATTGTCAGCATCTGTTGGAACATAGAAAAAAATCGAGAGAATTCCAGAAAAACATCTAATTCTGCTTTATGGACTACTCTAAAGCCTTTGACTGTGTGGATCACAACAAACTATGGAAAATTCTTAAAGAGATGGAAATACACCACCTTTACCTGCCTCCTGAGAAACCTGTATGCAGGTCAAGAAGAAAATAGATTTTAGCTGGATATTTGGCTAATCACTTCATAATGAATATAAATAAAATCATCATGCTGTATTCTTAAAATTATACAGTGATGTATGCCAGTTATTTCTCAATAAAACTGAAAAATACTATGGATTTTAGCTGAGCTGAGTTATAACATTTGAGAGTTTGAGTCTCATTAAAAAAGAGGTTATATATTTAAATGACATAAGGAGATGATAAAAACACCACCCTTGTATTACAGAAAAACTTGAAGTGGAAGGATAGAAGGAATTTTATTACCACCTATATGCGACGAGTTGACTCACTGGAAAAGACTCTGATGCTGGGAAAGGTTGGGGGCGGGAGGAGAAGAGGACGACAGAGAATGAGATGGCTGGATGGCATTACCGACTCTGTGGACATGAGTTTGAGTGAACTCTGGGAGTTGGTGATGGACAGGGAGGCCTGGCGTGCTGTGATTCATGGGGTTGCGGAGAGTCGGACACGACTGAGCGACTGAACTGAACTGAAAGTTTTACAAATTTTACCAGTTTTAAGTGATAATAAAAGCCTAATGGCAGGAACACCAGGAAAATAAAAAAGGTAAAAATCTAGTATTTCCATCTTTCAGTTAGGCCAATAATACATACTTTGTAAGAGATGTGATTAATCTGTTCAAAATCAAATGTCAATCATAACACAAGAAAATATTTATCTTACATGAGAATGTCAAATGAAAAAGTAGCTGTATTTTATTAAAGTAAGTGATGAGATGAAGACTGAATCTTTCTAAATTCAAGAAGGGCTTATCTTCAAAATTTAGGTAAAAATTAACTAGAGGAGCTGCCTTACTGAACCAAAGGAGTGGCTTACTGAAAAAAAAGTCTCCATAATCGTTTTGTCTAAAGAATGACTTAGTTAATACAGAATTGCTCAAATTAAAAGCTAATTATTTCTGATCATTTTCCCACCTGCTTGTAGAATAGATTGCCCCTCAGATCATTGTTAAATTTTATTAGTCCTTAATTTTAATATTATTCGTGTTAGAACTAGAAAATCCCAAGTATTGTAGCTACGTAATACTTATTTTGTATATGATATTTTATAGAAATTGTGCCCTATTGATGGAATTAAAGAAAATGATAAAAAATAGACTATTGTTTTCAATATTCTATTATTATAAATCTGCAACAAATAGTATTTAATGTAACTTTGTAAGCTGGTAAATACACAGGGAAAATAAATTCCCCAAAGTGAGATTATTGTATCAAATGGGTTGCAAATGTCTTTTTTTTCTAAAACACGTTGCATAGGCATTATAGCATTTTACATTTACCCTCAAAATTAGTGAAAAACACTGTATCTCCACAATCTTGGCATCAAGTATGTCATCATAGTTGGTATTTCTTTCAATCTCTTAGATGAAACTGGCATCTCATAGACTTTAATTTGCACTTCTCTGATTATCAGTCAATGTAAGTATATTTTATGTATTCAGAACCATTTTATCTATGTTTGTGTAATGTCCACGTATGTCTGTTCCTCCTATTTCTTAATGGATTTTGAGTTTTTGTTATTCATTTCTGGAGTCTTGTATATATTAAGGCATGAGCCATTTTGCCTGTGATGAACTGCCAATATATTTTACCAATATATCATTAAATTTTTCATTTGTTTATAGTATTTTGCTTTCTAGATTTTTAATATAGTAAATTTTATCATTCTTTAACTTTATGACTTTCAGGTTTTGTGTTGTGTTTTTAAAATGCATATAGTGTTCCAAATTTTTTGGTTCTTTTCTCCCCCATACATACCCATATTTGCTTCTGATACTTTTATTATTTCATATTTTTAATTTAAGTTTTAATCCACTTGGAATTTATCCTGATGTACAATTTGGTGAAGTAGGGAACAAAATTTATCTTTTCCATATGACTAACCAGATGTCTAAATATCATTTATTCAAAAAGTCTAATTTTATGCTGTAGACTTGAGACAGACCTTTACTGCATTCTAAAACAGCATGTATAATTGGGTCTGTTTCTGGAGCTTCTATTCTGTTCCATTTTTTTCCCTCTGTTCATGTGCCAAATTCAAATTTCAATTATTGAAGATTTATAACATGCTTAGGAAAAGCTATTTTACTTTCTTTACTCATTTTTTTCAAAGCCTTTCTGAATTTTCTTATTTTGTAATTTATATATTAGGAGCTGTCTGCTTCAAAAAAAATAAAACGGTTTTTATTTCATTTTAGTAACAGACTTAACATATTGTTGTGGTTAAGAGCAAAAACTATAGTTTAAATCCCATTTCAATCTCATCACTTATACTGTCCAGCAAATTATTTAACTTCTCTGAGCCTCAGTGTCCATATCTATAAACGGTGATGGCAAGAATACTATCTATCTTTTGGAGTTATTTGGAGGATTACACAAATTAATATATATTAAGATCATAGAATTATGCCTTAAACATTAAAATAGTATATAAATTTAGTTATTATAGGTATTATTATTAATTGCATTAATATTAAAATTATGAGCTAATATTGGTAGACACACACACACACATATACACATTCGCATTTGTACTTTATCTGGGTTTTTTGTTTTTCAAGCAGCTTTACTGTACCCAGAACCTGATATCTGTGCTCTGCTTTTTATAGCATTCAAATATAATAATATACCTAAGATGAGCAGAAATCAGATCACTGGCCACATGTTTGCCATGTTTTAGAAAACAAGTCAAACTTTAGACTCGAAGAAGATGCTCTGAAACGATTTTTTTGAAGGTTTGCTTGCTGGATTATACAATGGGAGAGGTCTTGGTTACCAAGTCTTACATGAACTGCCATTGCTTTTCACTCACCCTCTTCAGTAAACCAGATGTGAGCCTGCTGATCACAGTCTCCGAGAGGTCAAAGGTAAGACTACACTAGTGCTATTTGTGCAGGCGAAACCCAGTTGCCTCCTGTGTTAGAGTCACAGGTTTCGTTCTGCTCCACAGTACCTGAAACCATAGGATACCATCTCTGCCAGGCTCCTGACTGCAGACACAGCTGGACCTGTGCAATTCCACATAAACATTCCAGAGATCTCTTCTCTATTTGGCTAATACGGCCTCCATGGGCCACACTCTGAGACCCAGGTCACTGGCGTTTACTCCTTCTACAGTGAGATGCGTGTGTCTTTGAGGTCTCCACCGTCCAACATACGATGAAGATCCAAGCTTCCATGAGTTGCTCAGACATACAGCGTCTTTCTCTTTCTCTAGATGTTAAGTGAGATCTTCACCTCTTTAGACTTCTGAACTAAATGTCTGATGCCTACAAGTAACTAAAACAGCCTCTAGCCTGTAGCCAAGTATGCCGTAAATTTACCGATTGCCAGTCTGAAAACACTGCTTCACCGGCATTTAATGCCCAAGGGTACATGTCCAGTTTCTAACTAGAAATACGGAGCACAAACATATAAGTCTGTCTCATAAGTACAAGCTGCTTCTAAACGTTTATAGTATAAAGGGCAAAATCATGTACCTTTCACCCCAAAAGAGTCTCTAATTGCACTTTTAGATAGATTTCTTTCATGATACAGTTTGGGTTTCAGTTTATCTCTCAAATCTTCAGTAGAGTCTACCTCTATAAAGTATGAAAGAAGGAACAGAATGTAGCCTACCTACTGGCTGGCTTGTTTGGAAAAAGAGGAAATAGACAAAAGCTACTTTGATAGACCCATTACTTCCCCTCAAAATTTAACCATTAAATACGCCACTCTAGATGTCTTGTACTATAAATTTCTGGATTCTTATTGATTTTGAAGCTACCCTAATTTCATAAAAATATTTTTATATATTCTCTGGAAAAGTTTTTGGAAGAATCTAATTTGTCCTTTTGCTGAATGGCTGTCATTGTAAAATGACTTGCAATTAGTAATTTTGTACATTTATATAAAATGCATAAGTGTTTCCTACATTTAGGCACAGTGTTCTTTCTGTTAATGTATTTGTATTCTCTTGCTTCAGTGACCTTTTTTCTCTTAATGTGTTATTTAACTAGGAGAGAAGATAAAACCTTCTACTGTGATTATGATTTACTGAATTTTTATTATAAATATCAAATTCTTGATTTATGTATTTTGACATTATGGAATGTTATATCTTTGTATTTGAGGATTTTTGCGTTTTCTTTTAAGCATGTATCATTATATTGTGACTATCTTTAATTGCTGTTGTTGTTCAGTTGCCCAGTCATGTCCAACTCTGTGACCTCATAGACTGCAGCACACCAGGCCTCCCTGTCCCTTACCATCTCCCAAAGTCTGCCCAAGTTCATGTCCATTGCATCGATGATGCCATGCAACCATCTCATCCTCTGACACCCTCTTCTCCTTCTGCCCTCAATCTTATCCAGCATCAGGGTCTTTTCCAATGAGTTGGCTGTTTGCATCAGATGACCAAAATACGGGAGTTTCAGCTTCAGCATCAGCCCTTCCAGTGAATATTCAGGGCTGATCTTCCTTAAGATTGACTGGCTTGATCTCCTGGCAGTCCAAGGGACTCTCAGGAGTCTCCTCCAGCACCACAGTTCAAAGGCATCAAGTCTTTGGCACTCTGCCTTCTTTACGGTCCAGCTCTCACAACTGTACGTGACCACTGGGATGACCATAGCCTTGACTATACGGATCTTTGTTGGCAGAGCAATGTCTCTATTTTTCAACACACTCTCTAGGTCTGTCATCACTTTCCTGCCAAGAAGCGATTGACTTCTACTTCCATTGCTGCGGTCACTGTCTGTGGTGATTTCGGAGTCCAAGAAGAACAAATCTGTCACTGTTCCACCTTTGCCCCCTCTTGTATTTGCCACACAGTGATGAGGCCAGATATCATGATCTTAGGGTTTTTTTGTTTTTGTTTTTTTTTAATATTTAGTTTTAAGCCAGCTCTTTCACTCTCCTCCTTTACCCTCAACCAGAGGCTTTTCAGTTCCCTCTTCACTTTCTGCCATTAGAGTGGTATCTTCCATGTATCTGAGGTTGTTGATGTTTCTCCCACCTAGCTTGATTCCAGCTTATATGTCATCCAGCTCAGCATTTCTCATGATGTGCTCAGCTTATAGGTTAAAGAGGTGACAGCCGACAGCCCTTTCTCAGTCTTGAGCCGATCCATATGGGTTCCATACGGGTTTCTAACTGTTGCTTCTTGACCCACATACAGGTTTCTCAGGAGACAGGTAAGATGGTCTGGTATTCCCAACTCTCAGAATTTCCCAGTTTGTTATGGTCCAGACAGTCAAAAGATTTAATGTAGTTGATGAAACAGAGGTAGATGTTTTTCTGGGATTCCCTTTCTTCCTCTATGTTCCAGCAAATGTTGGCAATTGTATCTTTATCTCTAGGAAATTATCTTTGCTTTAATATCTATCTTGTCATAAATTGTAATATATCTACAACTTTCATTTTGATAGTATTACGCAATTATCTTTCTTTCCCTTTAATAATAAAGTTTCAGTGTTCTTAGATGTTAAATGTGTCTCTTGCAAATAACAAAGGACTATATTTTTAAAACCCAATTTCAAGAGTTTTAAAAATCTTGTCTCATTTTAAACTTTCTACTGTACTTTGAATTGACATTTTTATTTCACAGTTTTCTACCAGTTTGCATGTGATATATTCTAATTCTTTTCTTATCATGAGTACTTTATATTTATATTTATTTATTTATATTTATACTAATAAATCCAAAATACATCAATACTTGCTCTGAACAAGTGATTCTTGGGGAAAACAAAAATCCTGATTAAAGATTTGGTACAGAAAAGGGAAAAGATAATCCTGAATTTTTTTTGTAACGCCAAAAAGTAAGAAAACACTTCAGTTCAGTTCAGTTCAGTTGCCCAGTCATGTCAGACTGCAATGCCAAGGACTGCAGCACACAAGGCCTCCCTGTCCATCACCAACTCCCAAAGTTTAGTCAAACTCATGTCCACTGAGTCAGTGATGAACTTAAAGAGTACTAAATTATTTCAGAAGGATTCAAGAATCACAGTGAAGTGAACCTACAGTTTGAGCAAAGATAATACAATTTGATCATCAATAAGAGTAACAATTGCAAAAAACCTAAGAGTTTCAAATTTGTGTTAATGCATTAATTTATAGTGATGCTAAAAGAAAAAAAAAATCACCATAGGAGGATACTAATTTTTAACTCTGTTTTAGAAAACTGATATAATTTGTTCTGCCTTCCTTTAAAGCAACACCTTAGAAGAACCAAATAGTTAATGACACCAAATAATTTCTCACTATAAAGTAATTTTGTGCATAACAAAAATGAACTTCAGAATTAAAATAGCATTATTTTGCAGCCCCAAGTTAAAAACATGGATCTAAACAATAATATTCATTGTTTGCTAATATCACAAAAATGAGACCGCCTCTTGAAATCAGAACAACACGAAATTCATCAAATATTGGTCTAAAGGTCTATCTACCAAAATACAGAAACTAGACAAGACAGAGAACCTATTAGATATATTAAATGGCAACATGAGAATGTAATTAGCAAATGAAAACATCAGAAATCCTGTGAAACATATGCTCTCATTTATTCAACAAGTAAATTGCAACACAGAGAGAGAACCTAGAGTTTAAAATTGTAATTTAAAAGATGTTTAATAGGCATAACAACTGGTTGCAATGCATAAACCTTCTTTGAATATTTATTCATGCAAATAAAATGTCAAAAAGTACGACTTAATTAAGGGAATTTGGACACATATTGAGTATTCCTGATTATTATTATTATTCTATTTTAAAATAATAACTGATGGTTTATTTTAAATAAGCCTTATATCTTAAACTATTGTGGATTAAATGACAGATGCTAGGATTCATTTCAAATTACTCTAAAAGGGAACTTATTTTGGGAGAGAGAATAAGTCAAACCAGATCAGCCATGCTTTCTTTGATCCTTGCTGAAACAATGGTAAATATATGAGAGTTTGTTTTGACACTTTTTTCCATTTTAGAATAGTGTGAGGTTGTTCATAATAAAACTATTTTAATATATTTTTCAGGATTAATCCTTATGTTAAACCATTTTTTAATTTGTTCATACACTGAAAATTTCTTCGGTCAGAGTTTATTAATAGTAAATTTTCTAGGTTTTTATATGTTGAAAAACTTTTTACCCTCAATCTAAAGACAGTTTTCTTCTTTTTGGTAATAACGCATCACAAGAGGAAATGAGAAAACTATTATCTGCCTATTCCTTTAGAATCTTCAATTTATCCAGAGTAAAATTCATTCCTCAGAGGGTTAACTCCTCCCACCCACCTGGGTGGCATTACCTTGTTGCCACTCAGGAAGTGAGATTCCACCACTAAATTGTGGCATTTTGTTCAAGGCAGAGCAAGGCTATTTATCTACTCCTAGAATGTAAGTTCCAAAAGAAGAAAAAAAAGTTTTTTTTAACATTTTTCTAAAATATCTCCTTACCAATGAGAACAGAACTTGCAATATTATGAACAACTTAACAACAACAAAATTGAAGATGAGAATAAATGGATGGATAATTTATGAATTAGCTTTGTTATATGGGAAAATTTTACCTAAAACCATTTATATAAACCTCTTTAGTGAAAGTAGCATAAAAATTATGTTTTTATTATTTCCTTATAAATGAATAAATGCAGAAACATGTACCAAAGGCTATTTATAATTAAATATTATCATTATGAGATAAATGATGCAGTTAATATTACCATTCAAGATTTCCTAATACTTGGGTTATTTTCTTTTGAAGAAATAAGACACTCCTCAGTTATTTTTAAAACTTTAAAATTAGAAAGAGTAATACGATCTATGCCAGAAATTCTGCATGAAATACCGTTGCAAATTCATGCCTGATTTAGTGAGTGAAGAATGCCATTTTCTCCAGCATCACTATGATTCGTGAACCATGAAAAAATAACAAAAATAGCTTTGGAGAGGAACACAAAGGAATTTTATCTTTATCATAAGTTTGATAGGGATATTTAAGTCCTGGACATGTGGTAGTGTTTAGGGTGGAAAAAAAAAAAACTCATTTAAGTTTTTATGATTTCCATAAGCAGAAATGCTTGGAATATTTTTAGGGAAAATGAATTTCTGCCAATATGTCAGAGTTTAAACTCTGGTAACTGAGACTGGTTTCCTTTACATTACTTTGAAATGCATTTCCTGAAAATTATTAGAATTTGATAATTCTTTTTGATACCATTAAAAAAGGGAGCAGGGCAAAAATGTTTCAGTCAAGAAAACTGGAACAAAGAAACCCAAAGACATTTGTGAAATAATACTTCATTGTTTGCAAGAATAGAAATGTAAAGCTTAAGACTGTATCTATAAAATTATCTGCTATAATCAATTTTGATAATTTTGAAACTAATTCCTGAATAAGTGATGGATGTACCATCATTTGTAAACAACGTAAAAATCCCATCAACCATGCTGCAGTCAATTAAACTGTTGTGCATAAATGCAGCAAGAAAGACTTTCCAAAGCTTCATTCTCAGACTATTCATGAGAGTAATAGACCGTGCTATTTCAATGCAAAATGCAGTCAGCTCTTTATTATCCTCACTAATGGTGCAGATAATCCAAAGTGTTAGATAATCCCCAAACCATTTATTGTGGTATAGAAATAGACCTTTTAAGGTTAAAAAAGTCCTTTTTAAAATTGGGGCTGATTTATCCACTGAGAGTTAGACACATTTGAGACCTTTCTGCCCTTGCAGTTAGTGGACAGGATGAAAGTTCCCCCAGCTCCCTATTAATACTCCAACTTTAAGCCCATATTTTTATTCAGTGAGACATTATTTTCCAACACTTAATAGCTAGCTTGTTTAATTCCTTTATTCCTTCCTTTCTTAGATTTCTTCCTTTAATTTCTTTCTTTCTAACAAGCTGCCAGATAAGAGTCGGGTATGTGTTTTCATGAAAAAAGTAATGGATTCAATTTTATTTTTTTATATTTCATCCTACATTTGCACTAAATAATGCAAATTTTGAATTGTGGTTTGAGAAAAAAAAGTTACATTTGTTCTTTTATTACCATGTTTTCAAAATGCTCTTCTTTATATGTTGACATTTATCTTTAGTGGATTCAGTTCAGCTCAGTTCAGTTGTTCAGTCGTGTCTGACCCTTCGTGACCCCATGGACTGCAGCACGCCAGGCCTCGCTGTCCATCACCAACTTCCAGAGTTTACTCAAACCCATGTCCATTGAGTCTGTGATGCCATCCAAGTATCTCATCCTCTGTCGTCCCCTTCTCCTCCCGCCTTCAGTCTTTCCCAGCATCAGGGTCTTTTCCAATGAGTCAGTTTTTTTGCATCAGGTGGCCAAAATAATGGAGTTTCAGCTTTAGCATCAGTCCTTCCAATGAATCTTCAGGACTGATTTCCTAGGAGATTGTAACTTAATAAAGCTGCATTCCATTATTTAAAAATATAACAGTAGAATATGTATTATTTGCACAAATCCCCTGTTTATAGAAGCACGAAGATTGAGAGGGGCACGACAAATTCTTTCACAAGAAAAAGGGTTCCAAGAGAAAGTAGCTAGCTGAGGGGCGAGAAGCGAGCAGAAGCAGCAGTAGCTAAGGGTTTATTTTTTTTCTTTTATAAAAACAAAAACAAAAGCTGTTGTCTTATTCTTAAAAGATGAATCTTAGAATTTTCTGCATGTCAGATAATACGATAGAATGTCTACTTGAGTTTGAATTTAATTCTAGGGTGCTCCTTCTCCTATTTCTCTCATTCCAAGAATAGTAAATTCGGGCTGAAAAGTTGCTTGGCATTTTTAAACATTAGTTTGTTTCCTGAACATAAATTCATGGATTGTAGGAAAAGACAGCTTAAGAAGTATACTTGTTTATTGAGGTATGTCAGCTGGGGATTTCAAATTAATTACTGGAAATCATTAAAAACTTTGTTGAATAGAGGACACGTTTCCCATTTTGCTTCCTTGTGACCACAGATTCCTTGTGACCACAGAGAAATATGTGTTGAAAATTACATTTTCCATTAAATTACACCTAAAATTTTAAGCCCAATTGTGTGCTTTCTTATTCTTCCTTCCTTATTTCTTATAGTCAGAGAGAACAAGTAGAAATTTGTGTCTACAACCACTCAATTTAATATTTATTGAAAGTCAGTGCTTAAAAAATAGTTCCATTGGGGCACTATTAAAAAAGGCTTAGTGTAACTAAAATGACCAAATGCTTGAGAAAAGTTGCACTGATCTTTAGAAAATTTATTAACATCAACTAATAATAGTGTTTTAAATCATAAGAGGTGTGAACAAGAAATAAAGCTTAATATATACTAAGAATTTTACTAATGCTTAATTTTATCAATTCAAACCCAGATAACATAAAAAACACAATTTTTTAATTGTAAAGAAATTGTATTTTTAAACATTCATTGAACAAACTTTTAAAAGATTGCTGCTACCCTGATCATACTAGCAGATACCTTTTTCGGTCTTTCTTTTGTGAAAGAAGTTCTCTTGCCCCCTTAGTAGGAAAATGGGAACAAGTACTTCAAAACACTTCCCACTGCCACCTCATAGTCAAACATGTAGCATCATTCATTTTTAGATAACATTACAGTGAACAATATGATATCATTGATAGCTGACAATTATTGACATAAAGAAGCTTGAAAACAGGTTAGGTGAAAATGTAATAAAGTTCTTTTTAAGAATTATAAGATTAGAAAGTAACACTATTAGTTTCCGTAAGTAAAAGTCACTAACAATAATTGATAGCACTTACTGAAAGTTTATCACATGCCAGGAATTCCTTACATGATCTTCCTTCATTCTCACTACTGTCCTAGTGGGGGAACATCACTGTTGTCCCTGCTTTACTCAGCAAAATAATTGATTATGGCATCACCGACTCTGTGGACATGAGTTTGAGTGTACTCCGGGAGTTGGTGATGGACAGGGAGGCCTGGCGTGCTGTGATTCATGGGGTCGCGGAGAGTCGGACACGACTGAGCGACTGAACTGAACTGAACTGACTGAAGTAATGTGGCCTCAGTTATAAAGTTATAAGAGATAGCATAAAGTCTTTTACCTCATGATCTTATTTCTATTATGATATAGACACATTTTCTGTATTTCTCCTCTAAATGAGAACACATGTTTCATATGACATTAACTTGTACTTTATTTCACCTAAGGGATAGGGAAAACACATTCTACCTAGGACATGAAAGTCCCCAGCATGTTCCCACTTCCATGGAAGAGCCAGAACTTAATATTTGCCTGGAAAGCCATTTGCCTTGTTATGTAAGTGCTTTTACCCCTTTATTTAAGGTGCCAAAGAAACTGATGGGAGGTCAGCAGGTACCAAGGACTAGGGTATTGTAAATTAGAAAGGCCTGAGAAAAGGGAATCTCATCATTCTGTAGAGAGAGGCAGGGCATCTCCAGAAGGGATGGCTGGCTGGGACCATCAGGGGAGAACAACTGTTAAAGAAGAGGAACCCAAGAAGCATAGCAAAGTGGAAATTGGAGGTTGGGGTATTCAAACTGAGCATCTTCCACATGGCTAGAAAGCACCCAGGACACTACCCTCCAAAGACCTAGGTATTAAAGAAGTGCCTTTGTGTGATAGAACAGAGCTCTGGGGTACAAAAGCCAGTTAGAGTTTCAGGGTAAAGTAGTGCTTTATAATGTGTCTATACCCTTGGTCATCTGCATTCAGCAATGACTATGGCTGGAATAGTATTCTAAACACTGATGACGTTAACCCTACTGGAGAATCATATACTATATATCTGGTGGCATCTGTATTTCTCTTCCTACTTTGGCTCTTCATTCCTTCTGGAGCTGGGCAAAGAGGATCTTCTACTGGGGATATTTGGTTGGAGGATATGTAAAGATGTGGTCTCCCGAAAAGATAGCTGGAAGAAAAGGAAATTAGAAGGAAGGCTTACAGAAATCTCATTGCTCCCCGTGGTTCTATTCACTCCTACTTTCTCTCACACTGCTAATTCTCTTCCCAGCCCAAGTTTCAGGTAATGTTTCATTAAATTTGCTTTTTCTATTTGCTCATCTCATGCCCTCTGACCAATGTTTAGAATTTGGCTACCATATCAAATATAACCTCTAAAACCTTGCAAGGTAACAACAATTTTATTGCTAATAAATCAGATGGTCACTTCACTTATATCTTTCTTAAATTCTCAATGGCATTGACAGCTTCCCCTATTGGAATATTCTCCTTAACCATGAAATTAAAAGACGCTTACTCCTTGGAAGGAAAGTTATGACCAACCTAGAGAGCATATTAAAAAGCAGAGACATTACTTTGCCAACAAAGGTCCGTCTAGTCAAGGCTATGGTTTTTCCCGTGGTCATGTATGGATGTGAGAGTTGGACTGTGAAGAAAGCTGATCGCCAGAGAATTGATGCTTTTGAACTGTGGTACTGGAGAAGACTCTTGAGAGTCCCTTGGACTGCAAGGAGATCCAACCAGTCCATTCTAAAGGAGATCAATCCTGGGTGTTCATTGGAAAGACTGATGCTAAAGCTGAAACTCCAATACTTTGGCCACCTCATGCGAAGAGTTGACTCACTGAAGACTCTGATGCTGGGAGGGATTGGGGGTGGGAGGAGAAGGGGACGACAGAGAATGGGATGGCTAGATGGCATCATCGACTCAATGGACATGAGTTTGAGTGAACTCCAGCAGATGGTGATGGACAGGGAGGCCTGGTGTGCTGTGATTCATGGGGTCGCGGAGAGTCGGACACGACTGAGAAACTGAACTGAACTGAACTGAATTGTCCTGGTTCAGTGCACGTTTCTGAAGCTGCTCCTTCTTTCTGTTCTTCTTAGCCTTTTTTTTTTTTTCACCCCTTTCTTTTCTCTTTTGATTTAGACTCTGCTTGGCAAATTTCACCTAAGCCCTTGATTGGTATATTTTGACTATACATTTCCTGAGAAACATTTAAACACCTTCATTTGGATGCCCCAAGATCACCTTAAACTCATTTGATCAAAAAGAAAACTCATTATCTTCCCCCAAAAGAATCTGCTCTTCCTAATGTGTTTCATAATCTGAATGATGGTAAGCTCAACCACTTTAACAAACGAATAGTGCACAAATTTCTGGTAGCTGTGTTTCACTTACATTTCTCCTATCCCTTCATTAACCAAGTTATATAAATGTATTTTGCTCAGTAGTTCTCAATTTTCAACAAGTTTACTAATTTAGATAGCTTATATCCTTGACATGAATTGCTTCAACAGTTTTCCTCTCATAAAATCTTTCTCCCTCCAATTTAGTCTCCATACTATGTACAGAGTGATGCCTCGAAAGACACATTTGATTGAATTGCCCTTTATCTAAAAAGCTGTTCACTGGTTCCCCATCACTCATCTGCTGACATCCAAATATGGTATGATCTGGCTCCTATTTACCTTACGACTCTTATCTTCATTCCATCTTCCATATTGAAATAACATTTAAATGCCACTCTTTCACCCTGGTTTGAAGTACATGCTGTTTCTTCTGTCTAGAATATTTGTCTTCTTTCTCCGAACCCATCCACTTACTGCTTGAAATACAGGTCTCCTCTTAGGTGTCATTTACTCTAGGACAGCCTCCAAAATCCACTCCAGTTTAGACCAAATCTAGCCTAGTCAGAGTCTGTTTCGATGTTATCCCATGCTATCTACTTCTTTTAAACTCATCACATGATATTTTAGCTATCTCTTTATCGCTTTTTTTTTTCTTTTAGGTACTAATGAAACATCATAGGAAACGGAGATTTTATTATTTATCATTGTTTTATCTGATCTTAGAAATGTACCAAAATATGGTGCTGCTGCTGCTGCTAAGTCACTTCAGTCGTGTCCGACTCTGTGCGACGGCAGCCAACCAGGCTCCACCGTCCCTGGGATTCTCCAGGCAAGAACACTGGAGTGGGTTGCCATTTCCTTCTCCAATGTGTGAAAGTGAAAAGTGAAAGTGAAGTCGCTTAGTCGTGTCCGACTAGTAGCGACCCCATGGACTGCAGCCCACCAGGCTCCTCTGTCCATGGGATTTTCTAGGCAAGAGTGCTGGAGTGGCTTGCCATTGCCTTCTCCGAAAACATGGTGAGTGTTCAATAAATATGTGCCAAACTGTAACTGATAGTAATATGGTTTCCATAGTATCATTCCATTAGTGACTATGTTGTTTTTTAGTCACTAAGTTGTGTCCAGTTATTTTGCAAACCCAAGGGCTGTAGCCCACCAGGCTCCTCTGTCGGTGGGATTTCCCAGGCAAGAACACTGGAGAGAGTTGTGATTTCCTTTTCCAGGGGATCTTCCAGACCCAGGAATAGAACCCACTTCTCTTGCATTGGCAAGTGGGTTCTTTATCACTGAGCCATCAGGGAAGCTCCATCAGTGAGCATAGATTGAGTCAAATAAAGGATTGCAAGGAAAAAAAAATAAGTGCAGGAATCATAAAAGCTATATAAATAAAAGTAATGAAATATGTCATACCTCTGGATGTCTAAAAATACCCCATTAAGGCTAGTATATTATAAAATTGGCAACCTACTTCACTGAATGATTTCCAGGGAACTGAATGAAGGTACACCAATTATTACTAGATAAACTTGAGAATGAAACTTCTAAAGGCAAAGCAGGAAAAAAGACATAAGATTTATGGCTAAGATAATATTTCATATTGGAATCTTTGAACTCTAATTAAGTCTATAAAAACACGTACAGAGGGGAAAAAAAAGGCTAGTCTATACAAAGTGATTTTTCCACTGGATGTGTAGGCAGAAATACAGATGAGTTTAAAGAAGGACAGCAATGAATTTTTAGTTAGATCAGCCGCAGTTAAAAGCACTTAAATACTTATGTGTATATTCATCACACATGCAGCCTCCAAATCTACATGTAACTGGTAGAAAAGTTATAATTCACAGCAGCCAGAGTCAAGAAATTGAATTGCAAATAAAAACCATAATTTTCTTCTTTGAGTTTTCACTTCCTTTCCCTAGCTCCATCTACA
This sequence comes from Moschus berezovskii, assembly GCF_049115385.1. Lineage (NCBI taxonomy): Eukaryota > Metazoa > Chordata > Mammalia > Artiodactyla > Moschidae > Moschus > Moschus berezovskii. Next base: position 5,826,274 of record NC_142467.1, on the reverse strand, counting down.
ATTCCTCCTGAGGATCTTAAGTCAAAGCTCTTTCTAGAAGCAAGTAGCCTGAGGAAACCTAAGATTCTCTATCATCTTTCAGGCAGAGGAGAGCCCACAAGACCACAACGTATACACTAATTCTCCACAGTAACATAATGTACAGTGCCATGTACTCAGAAAAAAAACTATATAAAATTGTATTATGCAACTATAGAAATTATATCTACTCAGAATTGAAACTAGCTTTGTCATGGCTTGCTCACAGTAGATATTATTTCTTTAGCAATAATATTTCAAAATAGATTTGTGGTTATTAAAACTATGTAAAAATATGCATGCAACTATTATACTAAAAAATTTAAAGAAAAGAACAAAATTCAACTGAGTAAATTAAAAATATTTTACTGGCTATTTTCAACAATTCATGCATTCCATCTAGCAGATAGCAAAAGGTTCCAAACAGCTGTACAAAATGAAAGAATTTTAGAGACAGAAGGAAGTGGGAACAAGGAAATTATGCTAGCAAAAGATGGATTGGTTGTGGCAAAGGTCACTTCCTTTCAGGGGATGGCAAGTTGTCCACTGGGCAGATTACCTTACTGGGACTGGCCAGGTGATTTCTGATTGACTAATTCAAGATTTAATTTGTGGAAGAGACCAAACTCGTAAGTAAGTCTTGATTTGGTGACTTGTGGCTTATAATAAGCGACTTCATTTGAGGTCTGTTGTTTTGTTGTTTAAACAAACTCTCCTTTAGAGTAGAAGTCACTATGGTTTTATTTTTTTAAAGTCCTTATTCCAGTAAGAGAAAGGTTTAAAGAAATTATAGATGTCTTTTTCCCCACACTTAATCATATTAGCAGTCTAAGTAAAACCTTCTACATGCTTTCTGAAGTTATTGATTTTCCTTGTAAAAAATCTATCTACACTGTATCATAAAGTCATTAGCAGGTAAGGTTATGCCTCACAAATTATGTACTGGCAGAATTTACAGGTGACGTAAGAGAATCAGAACTCATTGCCTATTCATTCAACTAATTGTTGCTACTGTGTGCCTTTTAGTGCATGCAGCTTCTGCAAAACAGTTTTTAATGAGGCCATTAGTCTTTTTCTTATATTATTCCCCTAATTCCCTTCTATATTCTTTAAAACCCTAATCAGCAAAATCATTTACAAAATCACTTTATAAAGTAAAACAAGTTAACTGCTATGTGGTATCAACGGACTTAAGCATTATACCTTTAATAAGTGTATATTGTACTATTCAAAGGGAGTCAACTCCATATATTTGTTCAGTAAATAATAATAATGGTCTTAATAAGGTATTATGCATATTTGATGAGTTTTTAATGTAAAGCGTATTTCCTAATATAGAAAATATACCAAAAACCATCTTTCAGTACTAGTAATCATCTTCCCTAAAGTCTTTTAAGAACAGGAGCTTCCAAGTGAATGCTAATGAATTATACATCAATGAATTCTTTCAAGAGAATTCCACACATCCAAAAGAGCTAATATGGAATATGAAATAGACATGCAAATTAACTGTGGTAAGCCATTAAGAGTATATAAATGCTGGCCAAAATGGTTAAGCATCCCCAATGAAAGGGGATAACTGCAATTCAACAGATTTAAATTCTAGGCCCAGGGGTAACAAAAATGTAAATCAAAATAGGATGAGTCTAGCTAAAATTTTCAGAGCAATCATTGTTTCTGTAGAATAACCCTATACGTATAGTACTACTAGCACCTGATGCTATTGTCAACAAAGTAATGAAAGTCTAGAGCCAACATAAAATTCACATCATCACTTTATTTTTTAAATAACACAAAACGCTTGTAATCTTAGGTGCTGTACTTTCATTTCAATAATATTGTAACTTCAATTTGGCTTAAAATATACCAGTGGGAAATTTTCTATGAATATTTAAGCATTCATTATATATGTTGACTCTAAATTCCTCCTCCACACCCTGAAATTCTAAATGATTCAAGCTAAAAATGTGTAAACCCAAATACTGCATGTGAATATTTGCATATATGTGGATCTCATTATATTGGGTGAGACAAAATGTTCATATGGGTTCCCATAAGATAGTATGGAAAAACCCAGATAAACTTTGGGGCCAACCCAATACAAAGTAAGTCAATTGCATTCTGCTATGATTGTTATAATAATTAATAAATAACGACTGAATCCTAAATCTGTGTCTAGAGTCCTCATCTTTTCTCTGAATTTTATGCTAATGTTCAAGAACCTTCCTGCCAATTCAGGAAACAAAAGAGATGCAGTTCGACCCTGGATCGGGAATATTCCCTGGAGGAGGGCATGGCAACTGACTCCAGTATTCTTGTCTGAAGAATCCCATGGACGATGGAGCATAGTGGGCTACAGGCCATGGGGTCGCACAGAGCTGGACATGACTGAAGGGCCTTAGTGTACAGGTACACTCTATCTAGATGCCTTGGCCATCTTTAACATGTAAATGGCCTCCTAAGTGAACATCTCTCTTCCACCCTTCTCTTCCACACACAGTTTTTCACAGCTTGTACAATGAAACGTGCGTTCCCTTAGTTCAGACCATATTGGATTTGTTAGTTGACACTGTCCAGCATCATGCCCCATGGTTCAGCTTCAAACTATATTATGCCTTACCTTCTTTGTAAGTATCTTTCCTCATTGCATGGAATGGCAACCTCTTTCCTGCTTGTCCCTTGATAAATAATTATGCATTGTCAAGTTAAGTTAAGGTCTCCTTTTATATACCGTCTTACCTGATACACCATTCTCAGGGAGAGTACTATTTCTCATACACTATTGAATTAAATATTTACATATCTCACTTTCATATTATACTGTCAGCTCTCATGATTTAATGCTTTCAAAAATAGTCTTTGAGTTATATATGTCTTGTTAGGAATATGTTTTATATATGTCTTGTTCGTAATACATCAACATTTTGGGAATCAGTGAACTAAAATGGACTGGAATGGGCAAATTTAATTGAGATGACCATTAAATCTACTACTGTGAGCAAGAATCCCTTAGAAGAAATGAAGTAGCCTCATAGTCAACAAAAAAGCCCAGTATGCACTACTTGGGTGAAATCTTTAAAATGACAGAATATTCTCTGTTCATTTCCAAGGCGAACCATTCAATATCACAGTAATTCAAGTCTATGCCCCAACCACTAACACCGAAGAAGCTGAAGATGAATTGTTTTATGAAGATCAACAAGACCTTTTAGAACTAATATCTGAGAAAGATGTCCTTATCATCATAGCGAAAACCAATGCAAAAGTAGGAGGTCAAGAGACACTTGAAGTAACAGGCAAATTTGGTCTTGGCAGACAAAATGAAGCAGGGCAGAGGCTAACAGAATTTTTAGCAAGAGAACGCACTGGTCATAGCAAACAACAGAAAAGACAGCTCTACACGTGGACAAAACCAGATGGTCAATATTGAAATCAGATTGCTTATATTTTCTGCAGCCAAAGAAGGAGAAGCTCTACACAGTCAGCAAAAACAAGACTGGATACTAACTTTGAGTAAGATCATGAACTCCTTATTGTCAAATTCAGACTTAAATTGAAGAAAGTAGGAAAAACCACTAGACCATTCAACATGTGTATGAAAGTCGCTCAGTCGTCTCCGACTCTTTGCGACCCCATGGGGACTATATAGTCCAAGGAATTCAGGCATGACCTAAATCAAATACCTTATGATTATACAGTGGAATTGACAAACAGATCCAAGGGATTGGATCTGATAGAGCACTTGATAAACTGTGGACAGAGGTTCACGACACTGTACAGGATGCAGCGATCAAGACGATTCCCAAGAAAAAAGAAAGGGAAAAAGGAAAACTGGTTGTCTGAGGAGGTCTTACAAATAGCTGAGAAAAGAAGAGAAGCGAAAGGCAAAGGTACATCCATCTGAATGCAGAGTTCCAAAGAATAGCAAGGAAAGATAAGAAAGCCTTCGACAGGGATCAGTTCAAAGAAATAGAGAAAAGAAACACAATGGGAAGACTAGAGATACCTTCAAGAAAATCAGAGATACCAAGGGAAAATTTCATGCAAAGATGGGCACAATAAAGGACAGAAACGCTACGGATCTCACAGAAGCAGAGAATATTAAGAAGAGGTGGCAAGAATACACAGAAAGAAACTGAATTCACTCAGTCATGTCTGACTCTTTGTGACCCCATGGACTATAGCCTTCCAGGCTCCTCCATCCATGGGATTTTCCAGGCAAGAATACTGGAGTGGGTTGCATTTACTCCTCCAGAGGATCTTCCCCACCCAGGGACTGAACCTGGGTCTCCTGCATTGTTCGCAGATGCTTTACCATCTGAGCCTCCAGGGAAGTCTTGAATGCACAGAAGAGCTATGCAAGAAAGATCTTCATGACCCAGATAAACATGATGGTATGATCACTCACCTAGAGCCAGACATCCTGGAATTTGAAGTCAAGTGGGCCTTAGGAAGTATCACTACAAGCAAAGCTCATGGAGGTGATGGCATTCCAGTTGCAAATCCTAAAAGATGATGCTGTGAAAATGTTGCACTCAATATGCCAGCAAATTTGGAAAACTCAGCAATGGCCACAGAACTGGAAAAGGTCAGTTTTCATTCCAATCCCAAAGAAAGACAATGCCAAACAATGTTCAAACTACCGCAGAATTGCACTCATTTCACAGCCTAGAAAAGTAATGCTCAAAATTCTCCAAGCCAGGCTTCAAGAGTACGTGAACCGTGAGCTTCCAGTTTCAAACTGGATTTAGAAAAGGCAGAGGAACCAGACATCAAATTAGCAACACTCGTTGGACCATCGAAAATGTAATAGAGTTCCAGAAAATCATCTACTTCTGCTTTGTTGACTATGCCAAAGCCTTTGACTGTGTGGATCGCAACAAACTGGAAAATTCTTAAAAAATGGGAATATAAGACCACCTTACTTCCCTCCTGAGAAATCTGTATGCAGGTCAAGAAGCAACATTTAGAACCGGACATGGAATAGCCTAGTTCCAAATTGGGAAAGGAGTATGTCAAGGCTGTATTTTATCACCCTGCTTATGTAACTTACATGCAGAGTACATCATGCAAAATGCCGGGCAGGATGCAGCACAAGATGGAATCAAGATTTCCGGGAGAAATATCAATAACCTCAGATAAGCAGATGACGCCACCCTTATGGCAGAAAGTGAAGAACTAAAGAGCCTCTTGATGAAAGTGAAAGAGGAGAGTGAAAAAGTTGCCTTAAAACTCAACATTCAAAAAACAATATCATGGCATCCGGTCCTATCACTTCATGGAAAATAGATGGGGAAACAATGGAAACAGTGGCAGGCTTTATTTTGGGGGGCTCCAAAATCACTGCAGATGGTGACTGCAGGCATGAAATTAAAAGGTGCTTACTCTTTGGAAATAAAGCTATGACAAACAGTATATTAAAAAGGAGAGACATTACTTTGCCAACAAAGTTCCATCCAGTCAAGGCTATGTTTTTTCCAGTAGTCATGAATGGATGTGAGAGTTGGACGGTGAAGAAAGCTGAGCACCAAAGAATTGATTCTTTTGAACTGTGGTGTTGGAGAGGACTCTTGAGAGTCCCTTGGACTGCAAGGAGATCCAACCAGTAAATCCTAAAGGAAATCAGTCCTGAGTATACATTGGAAGGACTGAAGCTGAAGCTGAAACTCCAATAATTTGGCCACCTGATGCAAAGAACAGACTCATTGGTAAAGACCCTGATGCTGGGAAAGGTTGAAGGCTGGAAGAGAAGAGGATGACAGAGGATGAGATGGTTGGATGGCATCACCGACTCAAGGGACACGAGTTTGAGCAAGCTGTGAGAGTTAGTGAAGGACAGGGAGGCCTGGCGTGCTGCCATGCATGGGGTCGCAAAGATTTGGACACGACTGAACGACTGAGCACCAACAACAATGGCTCAGCAGTATTCCGTTGTGTTGCTATGCCACAATTTTCCATCCATTCATCAGTCCCTTCATTAATCATTGCCATTTCCTTCTCCAGGGGATCCTCCCAACCCTGGTATCGAACCTGGGTCTCCCAAATTGCGGGCAGACTCTTTACTCTCTGAGTCACCAGGGAATCCCTTATTGACCAATTAATGGACATTTACATTGTTTCCTCTTTTTTTGTTCTTATGGATAATGCTGCTGTGAGTGTTCATGTGCAAGACTTTGTGTAACATGATTTCAAATCTAATGGATATATATCTATAAGTGAAATTGTGGGTGACACAACTGTAAGTTTAATGTTCTGAGGGACTCCAAAAGGAGTTCCACAGACTTCCACAGGAGCTTCACTATTTATTATTCACATCAGCGAAGTAGGAGGCATCCAGTCATCTCAAACATCTATAATTTTTCATTGTTTTCACTATAGCCCTACTAATAATGAAAAACATGAACAAACTTTGAAACCATTATGCTAAGTGAAAGCCATCCAGCATGAGGGCCACATGTCCGGTTCTAAATGTTGATTCTTGACTGGAGGGCGTGAGTGATGATAGTTATAGTGTTATAGTGTTTCTTTTGGGATAATAAAAATATTCTGGAATTGAAAATTGCATAACTTTGTGCATTTACATGGTTCCTTTAAGTTATGTGAAATTCTTTAATACATGAATTATATCTCAGTAAAACATAGAAAGAATCATGTATACAAAGTGGAACAAATAAAACTTTAAAAAAATGACTTCCTCCTCATTCCCTGTGCTTTTGTGAGGAAAAAAGAGATAAGAAAGCAATATAGCAAGATTTGTGTCATGGTGACAATACTTCTCAGTTTTAAAAACTCATAATGGAGGAGTTACTTGCTCCACATTCTCAGTGAAATCCAGAGATGAGAAATGGTGAGTCCTCAGATCATTCAGAGACAGGGCCCCAAACTAACCTTTATGTCCACATGGTATGTAATGACACCAAGTTGAGAAAAGTCCTCAATTTTTCCTGACCAAGGCACGTGATGGATAGACTTTCATGGTGGCTCAATGGAGAACATGATCAAGACTCATAGATGACCATATTTCTAGTAAGATATAAAAGGGAACCAACTTTTATATCTTATATCAGAGTTGCATGCACCTTGACCAAGTCTGAAGAGAGACCAGACTGCATAATGTCCATCTCAATGCTGACTTATTTCCTAATATTCAAGCTAAATACCTACACAGCATTAAAAGGCATTATATGAATGCCATCAGAATAAAGAATGACCTTTTGATCAAGGGGCCTTTTTGTGACTAGAGCATCCAGAAGCAGGGCACTCTCAGATATGAAAACCAAGGCATTTGTGTCAAAAAGTCTTTTTTATTTAAATGTTCGCATTTTGAGGATAGGTTGACATGAAAAAATTAAACTTAATCTTGCTGTTCTCCACCTTCCGTCCTCATCACTAGACAATACATTTGGGGATTTGAAAGGAGATTGGTAAGCCTTCCTTAATCCCCTTCAGTTTAGTTCAGTTCAGTTGCTCAGTCATGTCCGACTCTTTGCGACCCCATGAAAACTCCCGGAGTTCACTCAAACTGACCTCCATCGAGTCAGTGATTATCAACTAAGGGAACAGCATGGACTATGATAAAGTCTGAAAATTTGAGACTAATTCCAAAAGATAGTGGCTTACTTTAACTGTTAAGCTTATGATTCTGAGCTAAAACTACTCTTCTCTGACATCTACATTTTACTAGGTTGGAGCTAACTGTAGATATGTTTTTCTAACTTCTTGTTCATAAGCTCATATCAGTAGCTTGAAATTGGCCACAATTCTTTAGGAACACAGATAGCATTTAGGACAAGAGAAAGATTTTACTCAGAATATTTCAAAAGCTGATCACTTAAGTAAAACATTTTAAGTAATCTGAAGAGGCAAGGGATTAACCCAATAATATCTTACTGAAAATTGTATGTTTTTTGTTTCCTGTTCACTTCAACTAATGAAGAAAATTAAAGCAATTTTAACAAAAAAGCTATATTTTCCCTGTCCATCTAAGTGTATTCTAGATAAATTTCACATTTGTGGAGTTAAAACAAAGTATATAAGCAAATAGCAACTGCTAGAGAAAAGTTTTTCTTAACCAAGGGGATAATGTAAAATTACTGAGTAACGTAAAAAACTGAACAGAGAAAAAAATAATACAATCACAAACAAGTGATAGCCTCAACACTAGTATATCTGTCTAAAAGAGGATTTTTTTTTCATTTGTGTACATAGTTATAAAACCCAATAAATATGTGTTTTATATAGAATAAATTTACTTGTTTCTTAGAATAAAAATAATTATGTTTTTATTTCCTGATATTAAAATTCACCACCACTGTCAAATTTTCAAATGTATTTCCCTGTAAACACATTACAAATAAGATAGCTTTCAATAATTTTGAATAATTTTATATCAAAGTTTATATATAAACCTAAAGTATTTTCTATTCATTTTCTTCTCATTACTGCAAAGTTATTTTATATTAATATAATCATAATCAAGATGGACAGTCATAGCTGAACAATAGATAAAGATGTGAAATAATATTCCATTGGATACTTGCAATATTCTTCAACCATGAGAAGGAAGGAAATCCTACCACTTGAGAAAACATGGATGGACCTGGAGGATATTATGCTAAGTGACATAAATCAGACAAATATCATACTATTTCAGTAACAGGAAATTTAGAAAAAGAACAAACACAAAAAAGAAATAGGGTTTCAAATTGAAAAAGCAAACTGGTTGTTGCTAGAGGGAATGGAGGTATGGAATGTGTGAGAAAGGGGAGGAAAATAAAGATGTGCAAACTTCCAGTTATGAAATAAACGAGCCATGTGGATAAAATGTATGGCAGGGGGAAGACAGTCAATAATAATGCAATATCTTTGTATGGTGCTCTGTCAAAGGTCAGCTGACTGTGTTAATGTGGTCTGTTTCTGGCTATCTATTCTGTTCTACTGATCTATCCATGGATTCTTTCACCAATACCACACTGTATTGCTTGATTACATGTTGTCATTTATAATATATTTATTTTTAATCGGAGGATAATTGCTTTACAATATTGTGTTGCTTTCTGCCACATATCAACATGAATCAGTCAATCAGTCAAGGAATACATATACTGCCTTCCTCTTAAACCTCCCTCCCAGCTCCATCTCACCCCGCTAGGATATCACAGAGCAGTGGTTGGAGCTCCGTGCATCATAGAGCAAAATATTAAGTCCTGAAGTCAGGTAGTATCAGTCATCCAACTTTGTTCCTCTGCTCCAATACTGAACTGTCACATCAGGTCTTTGGCCCTTCATGCTAACTTTAGGAGCAGTTTATAGATATTCTCAAAGTAACTTGCGGGAACTTTTGTTGAGACTTCATTGAATCTATTAATCAAGTTGAGAATAATTAATGTCTGGATAATATTTAGACTCTTGATCAATGAATATGAAATATTTATCGATAGAGTTCTTTGATTTATCAGAGTACTGTACTTTTCTTAATATAGATCTTACACTTATTTTGTTAGATATGCACTGAAATATTTATCTTTGAAGGTGGTAACGTAAACTGTATTGTGTTTTTAATTTCAAATTATACTTGCTCATTGTTGATACATAGGAAAACAATTGACTTTTGCCTATTAATCTTACATGCTGCAACCCTGCTACAAAACTTTTTAATTCCCAGGAGGTTTTTTGGTCGATACTTTTGGAATTTTCACATAGATGACTATGTCATCTATGAACAATGACAACTTTATGTCTTTCCTCCAATCTGTATCCCTTTTATTTCCTTTTCTTCTCCTGTTGCGTTAGCTGAAACGTTACATTGGTTAAAACTTCCAGTACAATATTAAAGAGAAGATGTAAAGATATCTTATACCTTAGATCCTAGGGGGAAAGCTTCTAGTCTCAACATTAAGAATAATGCTAGCTATAGGTTTTTGTAGCTGTTCTTCACTAGGTTGAGGAAATTTTCTTCTATTCATAGTTTACTTAGAGGTTCTATCATGAATGAGTGTCGAATTTTGTCATATGATTTTTCTTCAGCTACTGTTGTGAAAATGTGATTTTTTTTTTAAGTCTGTTGATGTGATGGATTACAGTAATTGATTTTAAACGTTGAATCACCCTTGAAAATCTGGGCTAAATCCCACTTGGTCATGGTGTATAATTCTTTTTATACATAGTTGGATTCTACTTGATAAGAGTTGTTGAGAAATTTTGCACCTGTATTTCAATGTACCTTTTGTGAATATTCAGGAACACTTTTTTTTTTCTGTTTGCAAGATAATAAGATAGTAACAAATTATAAACATTAATACTCATAGAAAATGAGGCTTTTGTCTACTTACAGAATATTTGCCACAAGTATTCCACTGATGCATTTTCAATATACATTGGATTTATAATATTTCAAGTTAATTTTATTTTTATAAAATATAATGATACATATGACATAGTTGACTCACTGGAAAAGAGTCTGATGCTGGGAGGGATTGGGGGCGAGAGGAGACGGGGACGACAGAGAATGAGATGGCTGGATGGCATCACTGACTTGATGGACATGAGTTTGAGTGAACTCCGGGAGTAGGTGATGGACAGGGAGGCCTGGCATGCTGTGATTCATGGGGTTGCAAAGAGTTGGACACGACTGAGTGACTGAACTGAACTGATGACATAGTACCTATAATAATCTTTTATTTTCTACTATATTATATGATAACAGAATAATATATTATAATGTATAATAAATAATAACACAATTATGGATGAAGATATGTAACATTTTACAGGAAGCAGTGACCAAAACAATCCCAAAGGAACAGAAATGCAAGAAGGCAGGGTGGTTGTCTGAGGAGGCCTTACAAACAGTTGAAGAAAGAAGAGGAGCAAAGGCAAGGGAGAAAGGGAAAGATATACCCAACTGATTGCAGCATTCCAGAGAAGAGCAAGGAGACATCAAAAGACCCTCTTAAATGAACAAAGCAAAAAAAAAAAAAAAATAGAGGAAAAATATGGAACGGGAAAGACCAGAAATCGTTTCAAGAAAATTGATGACATCAAGGGAACATTTCATTCAATGATAGGCTTGATATAGGACAGAACATTAAGGACCTAACAGAAGAGGAGATTAAGAAGAGGTGGCAAGAATACACAGAACTATACAAGAAAGAGCTTAATGACCCAGGTACCACAACGGTATGCTCATTCACCTAGAGCTGGACATCCTGGAATGTGAAGTCAAGTGAGCCTTAGGAAGGAAGTATTACTATGAACAAAGGCAGTGGAGGTGAAAGAAATCCAGCTGAGCTATTTAAAATGCTAAAATATGATGCTATTAAAGGGCTGCACTCAATATGTCAGCAAATAAGGAAAACTCAGCAGTGGTCACAGGACTAGGAAAAGGTTAGTTTTCGTTCCAATCCCAAAGAAAGACAATGTCAAAGAATGTTCAAACTCCCATCAGTTGAGCTCATTTCACACGCTAGCAAGGTTATGCTCAAAATCCTTCAAAATAGGCTTCAAGAACTAAGAAATTCCACATATACATGGTGGGTTTCAAAGAGACAGAGGAAACAAGAGATCAAACTGCCAACATTAATTGAATCAAAGCAAGGAAATTCCAGAAAAAGCATCTACTTATGCTTCATTGACTACACTAAAGCCTCTGATTGTGAAGATCACAACAAACTGAGGAAAATTCTTAAACAGATGGGAATATCAGACCACCTTATCTGTCTCCTGTGAAACCTCTATGCAGGTAAAGAAGGAAAAGTTAGAACTCTGGTGGCTCAGATGGTAGAGTCTGCGTGCAATGCAGGAGACCAGGGTTTGATCTGTGGGAAGGGAAGATCTCCTGGAGAAGGAAATGGAAACCCAATTCATTATACTTGCCTGGGAAACCCCATGGACCAAGGAGCCTGGCAGACTACAGTCCATGCAGTCGCAAAATGTCAGACACAACTGAAAGACTTCACAGGAACATGAAACTTGACTTGTTCAAAGTTGGGAAAATTGGGAAAAGAGAATGATAAGGCTGCTTTGTCATTTTGTTTATGTAACTCCTAGGCAATTTTCTGTTCAGTTCAGTTGCTCAGTCATGTCCAACTCTTAGTGACCCCATGGACTGTAGCACAACAGGCCTCCCTGTCCATCACCAACTCCTGGAGTTCACTCAGACTCATGTCCATTGAGTCAGTGATGCCATCCAACCATCTCATCCTCTGTCATCCCCTTCTCCTCCCACATTTAATCTTTCCCAGCATCAAGGTCTTCTCCAGTGAGTCAGTTCTTTGCATCAGGTGGCCAAAGTAATGGAGTTTTAGCATTAAAACAGTCCTTCCAATATTCAGGACTGATCTCCTTTAGGATGGACTGGTTGGATCTCCTGGCAGCCCAAGGGATTCTCAAGTCTTCTCCAATACCACAGTTCAAAAGCATCAATTCTTCTGCCCTCAGCTTTCTTCACAGTCCAACTCTCACATCCATACATGACCATTGAAAAAACCATAGCCTTGACTAGACAGACCTTTGTTGGTAAAGTAATGCTTCTGCTTTTTAATATGCTCTCTAGGTTGGTCATACCTTTTCTCCCAAGGAGAAAGCGTCTTTTAATTTCATGGCTGCAATCACCATCTGCAGTGATTTTTGAGCCAAAAAAAAAAAAAACACCCAGTGTTTCCACTGTTTCCCCATCTATTTCCCATGGAGTGATGGGACCAGATGCCATGATTTTAGTTTCCTGAATGTTGAGCTTTAAGCCAACTTTTTCACTCTCCTCTTTCACTTTCATCAGAGGCTTTTTAGTTCTTGTTCACTTTCTGCCAGAAGGATGGTGTCATCTGCATATCTGGGGTTATTGATATTTCTCCCAGCAATCTTGATTCCAGCTTGTGCTTCTTCCAGCCCAGCGTTCCTCATATTGTCCTCTGCATATAAGTTAAACAAGCAGGGTGACAATATACAGCCTTGATGTACTCCTTTTCCTATTTGGAACCAATCTGTTGTTCCATGTCCAATTCTAACTGTTGTTTCTTTACCTACATACAGGTTTCTCAGGAGGCAGGTCAGGTGGGCTGATATTCCCATTTCTTTAAGAATTTTCCACAGTTTGTTGTGATCCACACTGTCCAAGAATTTAGCATAGTCAATGTAGCAGAAGTAGATTTTTTATTTAATTCTTTTGTTTTTTCTATGATCCAACATATATTGGCAATTAGTTCTCTGGTTCCTCTGCCTTTTCTTTATCAAGCTTGAACATCTGGAAGTTCTAGGCCTACATACTATTGAAGACTATCGTGAAGCATTACCTTACTAGCAGGAAATGAGTGCAACTGTGCAATAGATTGAACATATTTGGCATTGCATTTCTTTGGGATTGGAATGAAAACTGACCTTTTCCAGTCCTGTGGCCACTGCTGAGTTTTCCAAATGTGCTGGCATATAGAGTGCAACATTTTCACAGCATCATCTTTTACGATTTGCAACTGGAATACCATCACCTCCAGCTGGCTTTGTTTGTAGTGATGTTTCCTAAGGCCCACTTGACTTCACATTCCAGGATGCCTGGCTCTAGGTGGGTGATCATACCATCATGATTATCTGGGTCGTGAAGATCTTTTTTGTATAGTTCTTCTGTGTATTCTTGCCACCCTTCTTAATATCTTCTGCTTCTGTATGTCTGTACAATTTCTGTCCTTTATTGAGCCCATCTTTGCATGAAAAGTTCCCTTGTTATCTCTAATTTTCTTGAAGAGATCTCTAAACTTTCCCATTCTATTATTTTCCTCTATTTCTTTGCACTGATCCCAGAGAAAAGCTTTCTTATCTCTCCTTGCTAGTCTTTGGAACTCTGCATTCAAATGTGTATAACTTTTCTTTTCACCTTTATTTTTCACTTCTCTTCTTTTCACAGCTATTTGTAAGGCCTCCTCAGACAACCATTTTGCTTTTTTGCATTTCTTTTTCTTGGCAATGATCTTGATCCCTGTCTCCTCTACAATGTTATGAAACTCCATCCATAGTTAATCAGACACTCTGTCTATCAGATCTAGTCCCTTAAATTAAATATATTTCTCACTTCCACTGTATAATCATAAGATATTTGATTTAGGTCATACCTGAGTGGTCCAGTGGTTTTCCCTACTTTCTTCAATTTAAGTCTGAATTTGGCACAAAGGAGTTCATGATCTGAGCCACAGTCAGCTCCTGGTCTTGTTTTTGCTGACTGTATAGAGCTTCTCCATCTTTGTCTGCAAAGAATATAATCAATCTGATTTCGGTGTTGACCATCTGGTGATGTCCATGTGTAGAGTCTTCTCTTGTGTTGTTGGAAGAGGATGTTTGCTATGACCAGTGCGTTCTCTTGACAAATCTCTATTAGCCTTTGCCCTGCTTCATTCCGTGCTCCAAGGCCAAATTTGCCTGTTACTCCAGGTATTTCTTGATTTCCTACTTTTGCATTCCAGTCCCCTATAATGAAAAAGGCATCTTTTTTGTGTGTTATTTCTAAAAGATCTTGTAGGTCTTCATAGAACTGTTCAACTTCAGCTTCTTCAGCATCACTGGTCAGTGCATAGACTTGGATTACCGTGATATTGACTGGTTTGTCTTGGAAATGAACAGAGAACACTCTGTCATTTTTGAGATTTCATCCAAACACACCATTTCGGACTCTTTTGTTGACCATGATGGCTACTCCATTTCTTCTAAGGGATTCTTGCCCACAGTAGTAGATATAATGGTCATCTGAGTTAAATTCACCCATTCCAGTCCGCTTTAGTTGTGCAGTGTACATCATGTGAGATGCTGGGTTGAATCAATCACAATCTGGAATCACGGTTGTTGGGAAAAATATCAACCTCATATATGCAGATGATACCACTCTAGTGGAAGAAAGTAAAGAAGAAGTAAAGAGCTTCTTGATGAAAGTGAACAGTCTTTTGGACTCTGTGGGAGAGGGCAAGGGTGGGATGATTTGGGAGAATGGCATTGAAACATGTATTTTATCATATGTGAAAGGAATCACCAGTCCAGGTTCAATGCATGTTACAGGATGCTCGGGGCTGGTGTACTGGGATGAACCAGAGGGATGGGATGGGAAGCGAGGTGGGAGGGGGGTTCAAGATGGGGAACACATGTACACCCAGGGCAGATTCCTGTCAATGTTTGGCAAAATCAATACAATAATGTTAAAAAATTAAAAAAATAAAAAATAATAATAAAAAAGAAATAAATAAATTTAAAAAAATAAAAAAAAGAAAGTGAACAGGAGAGTTAAAAAGCTAGCTTGAAAGTCAACATTCAAAAAAAAAACAAAACAAAACAAACAAACAAAAAACTAAGATCTAGTCCCATCACTTAATGGTAAATAGATGGGGGACAAGTAGAGCAGTGACAGATTTTATTTTCTTGGCTCCAAAATCACTGTGGATGGTGACTGCAGCCATGAAATTAAAAGAAATTTGCTCTTTGGTAGGAAAGCTATGACAAACCTACACAGTGCATTAAAAAGTAAATATATCACTTTGCTCACAAAGGTCCGTTTAGTCCAAGCTATACTTTTTCTAGCAGTCATGTACAGATGTGAGAGTTGGACCATAAACAAGTCTGAGTGCTGAGGAACTGATGTTTTTGAACTGTGGTGCTGGAGAAGAGTCTTGAGTCCCATGGACAGCAAGGAGATCAAAACAGTCCATCCTAAAGGAAATCAACCCTGAATATTCATTGGAAGGACTGTTGCTGAAGCTAAAGAACCAGTACTTTGGCCACTTGATGTGAAGAGTGACTCCTTGGAAAAGGCTCTGATGCTGGGAAAGTTTGAAGGCAAAAGGTGAAGGGGGCAACAGAGGGTTAGATGGTTATATACCATCACCTACTCAATGGACAGGAATTTGAGCAAACTCCAGAATATCATGGAGGGGAGAGGATCCTTGCATGCTGCAGTCCATAGGGTCACAAAGTGTCAGACATGACTTTGCAATTGCACATAAACACAATTATTATTGTAAAAGTTTATCCATACTGTTCAATATATGTCAACTGCAATTCTGTGAAATTTTTGTCAGATTAACTCATTCAATCTCAAATTTACAGTGGAGGTGGAGCTGTGACACTTTTTATAGATAAAGAATGCTGAGACAAAGAGGGATTCTTAACTGGACAAGGTTGGATGAATCTGTTACTATTACTATTGCCAAAGTAGCAGTTTAATCTATAAAACTACTATGACTCTAAAATTAAAGAGAACTTTATATTATTCTCATCTCTTTTTGCTCCTTTTCTTCTTAAATTCTATTTTGTAATTATGTAAAATGATATTGTTATTTTGGCTCGTTTTTGTTGGCATTTTAGTACTTCTATGCCCATATTTCCAAGTTTCTCTCTTCTTACGAAGGTGAGGGGAGTTTCATGGTTGCAGTGCTTTGAAGTGACTGTATCTGGACAGTTGGATAGGAAGTTATAACATGTTTGCATATCTGTCTTAATGACCGATATCCTATCTCATGGAGAAGGAAATGGCAACCCACTCCAGTATTCTTGCCTGGAGGATTCCATGGATGCAGGAGCCTGTTTGGCTACAGCCTATGGAGTTGCAAAGAGTCGGGCACAATTTAGCGACTAAACGACTATCCTATCTCAGCTTAATAATCATATCTTATTTATGTTACATTTCCTTTTTTAAATTTACATGTAAGTTCTGTCATATATAAGACATAAACTTCTAAAAAGTACATTAAAAATAAATATAATGATAATGATGAAGTTTTCCGAAATAAGTAAAAGTACTGGATATTTTATGAAATGTGATTTCAGCTAAAGATAGGAATAACTATTTGTGGAATTTGGGGGTATATGTGCCAAATTCACCATAGTTTGGTTTCTTCATTCAAAGCATATGACAAGTAATGATCTGCCCGTAATTACAAATCACTATAATGCTCCTGCTAAGTCGCTTCAGTAGTGTCCAACTTTGTGCGACCCCATAGACGGAAGCCCACCAGGCTCCCCCGTCCCTGGGATTCTCCAGGCATGAACACTGGAGTGGGTTGCCATTTCCTTCTCCAATGCATGAAACTGAAAAGTGAAAGTGAAGTCGCTCTGTCGTGTGCGACTCTTAGCGACCCCGTGGATTGCAGCCTATCAGGCTCCTCCATTTATGGGATTTTCCAGGAAAGAGTACTGGAGTGGGGTGCCATTGCCTTCTCCAAAATCATTATAATACTGTTCCATAAAATGCATTATTACCATACGTTAGTACTTTAGGATGTTTCCTTTTTATACCAAAATTTTCCATATATGTACATGAATAAAGCTACAGAAGAATTGATGTAAGTACATCCAGGAGGAGTAATGGTTTCTCTAATCAAATAAATTTTGTTCAAATATATGTTCAAGTTCATAAGGCCTAATGGGAGAAATGGTACTAAATACATGGCAGTGACTTACATTAATTTTCTACACATCCAGCTCCTCTGAAATTCATCTTTTAATTATTACTTTTGGAACTGGTGGTGTCATTTAAAGTGTTAAATTATTAGCAGTATTAAAAATATTAATGCCTGGGAAAAGGGGACTAGGAGAAAGTGCATCTTCTATAGTATCCTATTGCTGCAGTGATATGCCTTCCACTCCTTATAAGATAAATATTAAATACTATTGAGAACAAAGAAAAAGTATCAAAACAAACTCATTGGGAAAAATTTTATGTTGAAACATATTTTTACCCTGGGTAACACATTTCTTTTCTTGTTGTTTTTGTTGTTGTTGTCCGAGGTTTATTGAACCCTGGGTAATACATTTCTAAAAAATAGTTCATAGTACCTTGATTTGTTAAATGCAATTATTTCTTATTGCACATCAATTAGAAAATAATAAAAATATACAACATACTTTGAAGTCATGCAAGGATGCTTTTAATTTCCTTTTAAAACTGTTTAAATTAAAAATAATATATGTTTCACAGAAAAATAATAAAATATTATTATTTTATAGTAAAATAGTATAAAATAACTTTGTTTTATAGATAAGGCAATATGTAAAGTTCTCTTCCATTTTTTGCTCTAGATAGAAGGAAAGATCTCGACAGATCCTGTGTCAAAGGTCACATCACTGATGTTCTAGTGCACAGGCTTACTAATCCCCCTTCCTCCCGTCCTCCCAGCTCTCTTTCTCATATTCCTTCTCCCTCAAAATTGATGCTGTCGAGACTATTTACCAACATGCCAACATGTTTTTCCTTTATTGACTAAATATGGAGCTAAAGTGAAAGTGAAGTCGCTCAGTCGTGTTGACTCTTTTCGACCCCATGGACTGCAGCCCACCAGGCTCCTCTGTCCATGGGATTTTCCAGGCAAGAACACTGGAGTGGGGTGCCATTGCCTTCTCCAGGGGATCTTCCCAACCCAGGTCTCCTGCATTGTAGGCAGACGCTTTACCATCTGAGCCACCAGGGAGCTAAATTCATATGAATTTGATGCTAAGTACGTACTAATTCAGATGGTTCTATATAGGTGTGAATTTTAAACTGCATCATACTTTAAGTATCGGATATAAAATACTAAACCAAACCTTATTTGATAGTCCTATAGGCTGCTTCTGTTGTAAACTATTACACATTGCTCAGAGGATATCCTTGTATGAATATCTGTATAAATTTATTCAAATATTACTCTGAGAAAAAGTTTTAAGAACTGGAATGCTCAGAGAAAACATCTGTAATTTAAATACGTACAGCCAATTGCAATAAGGTTGAAACTATTTTTCACAAGTAAGACGTGACAATGCTATATTCTAATACACCTCAAATAGCTGTTTATTTTAAAATTCCATCTCTGTTGAAAGCTATTCAATTTAAGTCACAATTTTAAATATAAAAAATAAAGGAACCAATGGCAGGAATTTTCTCTTCTGCATGTTCAAATAGGTATTGACTATTCACTTTCTTTATCTGGGCTGCATTATGAAAAGTATATGAGAGTTATTTAAGAAATACACATAGGTAGACACAGACTGCTTCTGTAATAATTTGCTGCTATTATAAATTTGTCCTCATAGTTATCTTTGTATCTAAGATTTTATGTAATTTTCAGTTTTTACATTAAGGCTGAACTTTTTTTATTTATTTTTTCATTGGAGGCTAATTACTTTACAATAATATATTGGTTGGTTCTGTCATACATTGACATGAATCCGCCCTGGGTGTACACATGTTCCCCTTCTTGAACCCCCCTCCCATCTCCCTCCTCCCCATATCCTCCCTCAGGGTCATCCCCGTGCACCAGCCCCAAGCTTCCTGTATCATGCGTCGAACCTGGACTGGTGATTCATTTCACATATGATAATATACATGTTTCAATGCCATTCTCCCAAATCATCCCACCTTCACCCTCTCCCACAGAGTCCCAAAGAAAGTTCAATACACCTATGTCTCTTTTGCTGTCTCGTATACAGGGTTAAGGTTACCATCTTTCTAAATTTCATATATATGCGTTAGTATACTGTATTTTCTGGTCAATTGGTACATGCTTTGAAAATAACTCTGATATGGGTAAATATATACACATATATTATCATGATCTTATTTCTCCTCCACAAAATTTGATCCATTCACACATTTATTAATAGAATATTGTTACAGTTTTGCCTATATCCTTGTCAAACACTTATTCTAAACTTACCACCACTTAAACTTTTCTTACACATGGTAACATTTACAATTATTATATGAGTTTTAATAAAGTTATTTATATGATATGAATTTTGACATCAATCTTTAATTGAAATGCTTTCCTTCTCCATGTTTTTATTTATTCCTGAATCTGATACATTCAAAATGAGAAAAATGTTTAGAAAACTCAACTGTATTTTTATTCTACTTTTCCACTGTAATCAGCAATATATATATGTTTTATATAAACTGAGACTGAATAAACTTTTCCATTACATATTGAACACTTTTTCAGTAATAAAACATCAATTTTCAGTTATGCTATAACAATTCTATTGCATATTTTATATTGTTACTAAAATACCTGCTCATTTTATGTTTAAATTTTCCAGGCTTACCTTTGCTTATATTGAGTAATTTGTAATATGAGAGCATTTGAGTATTGTTTTCAAACTAAAAGATCTCATTAATCTTTATTTCATTATAGATTGGTTGATTACTATTTTAGAATCTGATTTTTGCTTCTTCCTTTGTTTTCTTACTATTACTACGTATATTAAATCTTACTTTTGAAATTTAGAGTACATTTCTACTTATGATATAACTTATTAATTTAAATATTTTCATATGAAACAGTATGATTTTCAAATAATCCTGAGTCTTTCATCTTGATTATTTCATAAGAGTTTGAATATGTTCTTTAGGGAGTCTTATCCCTTTCACCCATTTATGAGAAGTACATACGATTTTTTAGAAATATCTGAATATGTATTATATTATTAGTTCAGTTCAGTTCAGTCACTCAGTCATGTCCAACTCTTTGTGACCCCATGGACTGCAGCATGCCAGGCTTCCCTGTCCATCACCAACTCCCGGATTTTACTCAAACTCATGTCCATTGAATATTATATTATATTCATATATAAATTACATATTACTTGGTATACAGTCATTATATAACCATTGATAACTCTCAAACTCTATGGCTATTTTATTTCACTTTGATATTTAGTATTTACTAGGAGAAATCTACATTTAGAGTGATATGCTTGCCTTGTAATTTAGGTCTTTGTTTCCTAACAGATTTGATTAAATTAAATTACCAGGCCTAGCAACACAATGGTTATATTTCTTTATTTTTTCTGATAATAATGACAGCTTACTTAATGAGCTTTTCTATGTGTTTAGTACTAAAGACTTTTTCTCTATTATTTAATCATCCTAACAATTGTGGAAAGTAAATAAGTGGTTTAGTCACTAAGTCCTATATGACTCTTCCAACCCCAGGGACTGTGGCCAGCCAGACCCCTCTGTCCATGGAATTTTCTAGACAAGAATACTGTTGTGGTTTGCCATTTGCTTCTCCAGGGAATCTTCCTGAAGCTGGGATCTAAACCTGGTCTCCTGCACTGCAGGCAGATTCATTACCAACTGAGCTACCAGGAAAGCCGATTAAGTAAATAATAGTATATTTATTTTCAAGTGAAAAGAATAATAATGGCATGGAAAGCTGAAGGCACATCGGTGGGTGGATCAAAGCTCACCTAGTAGGTAAACATGCCTGAATACTTGACCCCAAGTACCAGGTTCCCTGGGCTTCACAGGTAACGAATCCACCAGCAATGCAGGAGCCACAGGAGCTGTGGGTTTGATCCCTGGGTTGGGAAGATCCCCTGGAGGAGGAAATAGTAACCCACTCCAGTACTCTTGCCTGGAGAATCCCATGGGCTAAGGAGATGGCTGGGCTACATACAGTACATAGGGTCGCAAAGCATCAGACAAGACTGAAGTGACTGAGCAGGCATGCACGCAATCATTTCCCAGTACATATGCTTTCCAGTTTGGGTGATCATCACTTTTCAAGATAGAAGGAGGATATGTGAACGTACAGAGTAGAAATTCTGATTGTGTAAAATTCTTCCAGTTTAAGTAAACTGATCAAGCTAGCAAAAAGTCAGGTTAGAGAAAAGTACTTTTGGGTACACCTTTGTTTTCTACTTGTGCTTTCTTAGATACAGAGTAGACATTTTTTATTTTGATCAATCTGCAACAGTTGAGAAAAATTAAATTGTATGCCCAGCCTATAGTGTAATCTCTCTTTAAGTTTCTTTCCTACTCCCAAGTAAGGGGGTCTTGTTTTCTATGCCCTGTCTAGCACAATAGCTTCTGATACCTTTAAAAAGATAGGGGTGTGTGTGTGTGTGTGTGTTCATTTTTTGGCTTTGTTTCATGTTGGGAGGTAATTTATGGTTCCTTCACATTTTAAGAAATATGCATATCTTATGAATAAGAAGATACTATTAGTAATTGCTCCTTTCTCTCTGGACTATATTTACTAAGATGCACATATAATTAGAACACCATTGGAAGTGAGATAAAATCTTCATCTGAGGCAAAGGGCAGAATGATTGTCCCTCAGTGTTAAAGAGTAGGATTTCCTAGGCTTGAGATTCTCTAAAAATGGGAGAAACCCACTGTGCATGCACTCTGCATTGCCATTAGGGAGGGTGAACGTCAAGAAGAACCAACGTAAATCTGAGGCTGATGTGTCATACTGTGTCATGAGCCAAACTGTCTATTGTTTGTGAATGAGGTGTCTTTGCCATGACAGTGTGGAAGGCTGACTTGTAACCTTGCAAGTAGGGTAAAATCTTAGACCTTTCACAGATTTTGACACATAATACAATATTTACCTTTAACTAGCTGCCTCATAATTATCAGAAAAAAACCAAATACTTTCTTAATTATTATTATATTTTTTTCTAAAATTGCACTTGTGAGAATAAAAAAAAAGGTGTTTTAAAAAGATGAAGTGGAAGATTCAAATTTAAGAAGCATTTTAGACATTATGGGAAATATTCTACAAATAATTTGATAAAAGTATATAGAAAAGATGGATGGGAAATACCAGCTACCACAGATGTATCCCAACCTTAAGGAAACAACAAAAGATAAAGATAAATGGGGGAAAAAAAAACAGTATCACGACAAAATTAAGGAATAGGGCCAGCTTTATGATATGAAAAGCAAAAAATATCTGCAAAATATGGTGTTGGTGGGATCAATTCGAAGGAACTCACCAGGGACTAATAAAATGCTCTTTGATTACTAAGGAGTTCAGTATAACCAAGAAGTAGAAAAGAGCACCCTGGCGGAGCACCACGCATGGAGGTGCTTTGAAAGAAGAGGTGGGAGAAAGAACAGTTGTGTCACTTACTTGGAACCACATCTGCCCTTGCTAGTCAGTGGCATCTGAGGCTGAAGCCTTTTGCTAAAAATGCCTCATCCTACCAATAGAGTCTGCAGCTAATAGTTTTTCTGTTTTTGTGTTGTTTTCCCCCTGAAATGGCTTCCCAATTAAATATTTCCCCCCCAGCCTCATGAGGCTCCCAAAGCCATTTTGCTTGAGTTCTTACCTCTTAGCAACCCCTGCTTTCTTTTCATATGCTTAGCCTTTGGCCCAAGCCATTTACAAATCAGAAAAATGCCTCCATATTAAAAACAATTATGAATTTGAGATTCACCTGAATGGACTTTCTTCTCTCTGTAATTTTGGTCACAAAATCCAGGACTGCCTTGGTCAAATATTTTCCAAGTTTTGTCTCAAATTTACAGACTCGGTTTAGCTTCTCTGAAAATACAAGCATGATAGGAAAATCAAATAAAATACACAAAAGAAAGGCAATGCAAACAAACAAGCATTAGCAAATATTAAAAATTTTTCTATAGACCTAGTGATTAAAACAGCCAACTCTCAATATCTGTACACAACAGACATAGAGCTAAATGAAACAATATACTGAATTGAACACCAAATACCAGAATAGATAGAAACACATATATAACTAAAGCAATTTAAAGAAAATACTTTCTTCCTTGGAATTTTTTTTACAAAGAAAAAGGTAGAAAAGCTCCAAAATTAATATGGCAGCGTTTTAAAATATTATTGTAATGAGGAACATTTGGAAAAAACATTTAAATGAAGTCATAAAAGTAAAAGGATTAAATCTAACAAAACTTTTAATTAAAAAAATCATTCAAGAGAAAAGTCATTTTTTCTACATGGAACCTAATAGTTTTAATAAATCAGGAAAAACGAAAAGCTTGGACACAACAAAATAGAAAATATTTTTAAAAGCAAAAATAGACTTCAAATATGAAAAGAATATCATAAATAAATTCAGTACTAAAATGACAGTCTTGAGGAAATAATTGCAATATCTCCTAAAGACAAAAGGCTAATCTCTTCAAATTTGTTCTTATATAAATCAATTATAAAAAAGGAAAAATTGGGGAAAAGATACCAATAGCTTGACAAAAGAATATGAAATAAAATTAAACAAAATAAAATAAGGCCTCCCAAATATTTGAAAATGCTGTGTATCACACATAACCTGAAAAATATGAGAAATAAAACTGCAAACTGTTATGTTTTACCCATTGGAGTAAAATAAAACTTACATATATTTGGTAAAAACAAAGGATTTGAAAAAATGAGATGCAAGTATTCTTTTTGCTATCATTGTTAATTAATGCAAATAGTTCAGAAACTGATTTGGATGTAAATGTAGCAGTTACACTAGCAATCAAACTCTCTAAGAAGCTGCAGTACTTTGCCAGGATACAAATGGAAGGATGTTTACCATAGCATTGTTTTCAATATCATCAATCTATAAATAAAAATAAATAATCTAAAAAGGATAATTAAAATTAATCTTGGTACAGTTTTAAATTGAAATACTGTTTATTCTTTAAGGTAAATGACTCACAACTATTTCTCCTGATTTGGAAATGTCACTAAAATGCGTTGTTAACTAGAAAGAAAGTGACACAATAATACGTATTTTGTTTTAAAATAATATACACATTTCTGATTGAAAAGATTGGTAAGTTGATAAGGAAACTATAGCTTTCATTATATGTTTTTATTTGTCTGTTTTAGTCTAAATTGTTTTATTCCATTTCCACTTTTTACTATTTCCTCCTATTAATTTAAAAATAAACAGAAAAGTGTACATTTAATATAGAATACATTAAATGCAAATTATTTAATTTAAATATATTTAATGTTATATTACTAAGTAATTTCAGGCTCAGAATAAGGACTAATAAAATGTTTAAATTAATTTACTTTCCGAGTTCGTGAGCTGAACTTTCAAATACGCAAAGATAAAGAAAATATGTACGTAGGAGATTTTCAAAGATTCTGGGGTTTTTCTTCATAAAGAATATGAAAAAGACACATTCCTCAGTGTTCACTGCAGCACTGTTTACAACAGCTAGGACACAGAAGCAACCTAGATGCCCATCGACAGATGAACGGGTGAAGAAGTTTGGTACATATACACAATGGAATATTCAGTTCAGTTCAGTTCAGTCGCTCAGTCGTGTCCGACTCTCTGCGACCCCATGAACCACAGCACGCCAGGCCTCCCTGTCCATCATCAACTCCCGGAGTTCACTCAAACTCCTGTCCATCGAGTCGGTGATGCCATCCAGCCATCTCATTCTCTGTCATCCCCTTCTCCTCCCGCCTCCAATCCCTCCCAGAATCAGAGTCTTTTCCAGTGAGTCAACTCGTCACATGAGGTGGCCAAAGTACTGGAGCTTCAGCTTTAGCATCATTCCTTCCAATGAACAGCCAGGATTGACCTGCTCTTGAATGGACTGGTTGGATCTCCTTGCAGTCCAAGGGACTCTCAAGAATCTTCTCCAACACCACAGTTCAAAAGCATTAATTCTTCAGCGATCAGCTTTCTTCACAGTCCAACTCTCACATCCATACATGTAGATGATATCAACGAATTATGAACTTAAGGGGTATGATAATTTCTTATTATCTTCTAATATCCAACATGCACATTTTCCTAAATTTTTGGAAAAATATCTTTTTTATTGTTCAAATTTTTATGTCTCTTAAGTCTCCTTGAGTTTGCCTTACCATTCCCTACATTTTTTTTTCCAGAACACTTGCTTATCAAAAAGATTGAATTGCTTTCTTATTGAATTTCCCACCTTCTTGACTTGATTTCTTATATTCTTGTGGTATATATATATAGACATAAACATAATTTAATATGTTTATCTATCCTTCATATTTCCTACAATCTTATAGACTTGGTAGATCCATGTTCAATTTTTTAGAAAGAATACTATCTATATGGTGTGTTCTTCCCACTGTATAACATCAGAAAGCACTTTAAAAGTCCAATTTTGAAGAAGTTCACTGCCTGTCAGATAGATTCACATATTATAAATTCCTCATCAACCTTTCACCTAATAGTTTTAATGTCAATGGATGATTTTTATCTAGATGCATAATGTCATTGTTTTTTGAGATATACTTCACACCCCATAAAATTCACCCTTCTAAAGTGTACACTCCAATGGTTTTTAGTTTATTTGTAGGGTTGTGTAATCACCCCACTCTCTAATTCTAGAACAATTCTATCATCCAAACATAAAATCTATATCCATGTGTAGTCATTCTCAATTATCTCCTTTCTCTAACACCTAGCAACCACTAATTTGCTCAGTGTCTCTATGAATTCACCTATTCTGAGCATTTCACATAAGTGGAATTGTAAAACACTTGGTCTTTTGTGCCTTTTTCATTTAGCATAATATTCACCCATATTGTTACATGTGTCAATACTTCACTTTGATGATTGACAAATATTCCATTGACGGAATATATCACAGTTTGCTTACTTATTGATCAATTGACGGCAGACATTTGAGTAGTTCCTACCTCATGCGATGAGTTGACTCACTGGAAAAGACTCTGATGCTGGGAAAGGTTGGGGGCAGGAGGAGAAGGGGATGACAGAGAATGAGATGGCTGGATGGCATCACCGACTCTGTGGACATGAGTTTGAGTTAACTCCGGGAGTTGGTGATGGACAGGGAGGCCTGGCGTGCTGTGATTCATGGGGACACAGAGAGTCGGACACGACTGAGCGACTGAACTGAACTGAACTGAACCTTTTGTGTGTCAGTTGCTCAGTCATGTCCAGCTCTTTGAGAACCATGGACTGTAGCCCACCAGGTTCCCCTGAACATGGGATTTTTCAGGCAAGGATACTGGAGGGAGTTGCCAGTTCTTTATCCAGTGGATTTTCCTGACCCAGAGATAGAACCCAGGTCTCCCAAATTGCAGGCAGATTTATTACCATCTGAGCCACCAAGGAAGCCCTAATTACAAATAATGCTGCTATGCATATTCATGTTCAAGTTTGTTTGTTTGTTCATTTGTTCATTGTAATGGATATAAGTCTTCAAGTCCTTTAGTTATATACCTATTAGTGGAAGAGCCTGAATATAGACAGCTAATATTAAGAAATATATAGGGAGAAATTGATAATAATACCATAATGAAGTGTGAAAGTCACTCAGTCGGGTCTCACTCTTTGTGACCCCATGGACTATACTGTCCGTGGAATTCTCCAGGCTAGAATACTGGAGTGGGTAGCCTTTCCCTTCTCCAGAGGATCTTCCCAACCCAGGGATCGAACCCAGGTCTCTTGCATTTCAGGTGGATTCTTTACCTGCTGAGCCACAGGGAAGCCCAAGAATACAGGATTGGATAGCCTATCCCTTCTCCAGCAGAGCTTCCCAACCCAGGAATTGTACCAGGGTCTCTTGCATTGCAGGTGGATTCTTTGCCAATGGAGCTATCAGGGAAGACCATAATTAAGTATAGGGAATTTTAACATCCCAATTACATATTCAAGATCAGAAATGTAATAAGGAAATAGTGGCCATAAACGACAGATCAGTTAGATTTATTTGAAATCTACAGTTTTCCATACAAAAACAGCAGAATACACATTCTCTTCAACGGCACATGAAACTTTCTCCAGAATAGATCATATGCTGGCCACAAAAGAAGTCCAAACAAATTACGAAAAATAAAAGTTAAGTCAAGAACTTTTCTAACCACAATGGTGTGAAACTAGAAATCAACTTTATGAAGAAAAAATGGGGAAAAATGGGAAAATTTTCACAAAGATGTGAAAATTAAACAACCTGCTACCAAGAAACCAGTGGGTCAAAGAGGAAATCATAAATAGCCTTAAGACAAGTACAAATGACAACACAACTTTGCAAAATTTATGGGATACAGCAAAGCTAACTCTAAGAGATAATTTTGTAAATATATAATATAACAGTACCTCAGAAAAGTAGAAAAAACGCAAATATACAGTCTAACTTGACGTCTGGAGGTATTAGATAAAGAAAAGAAGAAAATAAAACAAAGTTGCTCAGTCGTGTCCTGCTCTTTGCGACTCCATGCACTGTAGCCTGTCAGGTTTCTCCCTTGACAGGATTTTCCAGGCAAGAATATTAGATAAAGATGAACAAATAAAACCCAGAGTCAACATAATGAAGGAAATAATAAAGACCAGAGAAGGGATAAATAAAACAGAAATGAAAAGAAAAACAACAGAAAAGATTAATGAAACCAAGAAATGGTTTTATAAGAGGATAAAATATTGATAAACATTTATCCAGATTCATCAAGAAAAAAGATTAAGGATCCAAACATTAGGTAGTTAGAATAGGAGAAAGGAGTCCAAAATGGCGGTGGCTAAAAGACAAAGAAAGGAAAAAAAAACCCATGAAAATGGAACAAAAGAAAATCAGAGGACCAGATTGAGAACCTCAGGTAGAACAAACGGCCCTCCTGGCTAGCCCAATATACACAGGGCAGGCTCAGCCAGGAGGAGACAGACATAAATGGAGGAAGCCAAGACTGACAGAGACCTCTCATTTGGGGTTGGCCCACCCTCAGACCTCAAGGGTGTACTTTCCTTTGCTGGTAGAATAAAACTCTGAGCTGTAACCAAGCTTTAACACTGGCCCGCTCTATCAAATCTTTGCTCTAACGAGACAGAGCCAAGGAAATGACACACTCCCAGGACATATCTGGTGCTGTGTCTCAGATTTAACCTGGCTGAAACAACCTCAGCTTGGCCCCAGTGAAGCAGAGACCAAGCACAGCAGAAGCCCAACTCGGCAAAAGCACATGCAGTGGAAGCTGAAGGCGAAGGAAACCCAGCGCAGTGGAAGTGACAAGCCCAGCGTGCTGGAAACCAGGACAACAAAAAAGGAGCTCAGCAGGAAGCTCACGCCGCTCAGCCTCAGATTTCAGAAGACCTCAGAATAAGGTAGAAGGTCCTCGCCCCTATGACTGGAAGGACATACAACTAACAAAATCCGAATTCCTTTACAATCTCTTGTTTCTTGTTTCCTCTAAACCCCTGTGAACAGGCGAGCAGCAGTGGATGCAACTGAGGAACTCAGCAGGGGCTGCTCCCCAGCATGTCCTGAAGCCTGCATTATCTGCTGCGCCTTAGTAGCTGTTGCCCAAGAGGGTGAGGGTTCTGCTGTCCTTAATCTCCTTTGTGCCAAGGATCAGGCCAATGAAAATTGTAGACACAGGTCACGCATTTAGGAGTATTTCCGGCAAACTATGAAAGGGCTTCCTTGGCACGATTTTCCCACTGCTTTTTCCTCCCTTCCTTCAGTTCCTCTCTCCACCTATGTCACTGTTTACAAAGTATCGGGCAGGTCATCATCTTTCCATTTCTGAAAGTGTGTTTGAAACTGTTGACCTGTTTGGGACTAAAACCCATGTGGCAGGGACTCTGTGCTATGCTTAATCACTCAGTTGTGTCCAACTGGGACTTGAACCTGGCCAAAGCCCATGGTGCCTGGTTTTAGGACCTAATGAAGCTCAGGTTTTTGATGCCTTTTTGCAAAAAGAATTCAGTGAGAGGTAAATGGTAGATGTGTTCAGATACAGAGAGACGCACACTCCACAAATGTGGCCCATCACAGAGAGTGTACGCAGCGACCATGAAATGTGGTGTGGTTAGTTTCTGCCAGATGCGTGATTTCATTTGCTAATGAGGGGGAGGATCATTCCAACAATTGGGGAACCACCCACTCCGTGGTCTTTTAATAGTGCCTTGGAACTGTCATGGCGCCTGTGGGTGTGTCATTTAGATTGACTGCTGGAAACATCCTAAACTGTTCTTGTGGAGGACTAGGGAAGAAATCAGTGACTTACATTCCCTCAGAGCAATAAGAGGATAAGCCTTATGACTGTTTCACCAGGTTCCCAGTCTCAGGGCACAGACTTGGATTGCTTTGCATCATGGTATCTATTCCCATCCACAGTGGACAAACCGGCAAGGAGTTAAGATTACAACCCCTTAATCCTACCCAGCACTGGTCACACTGGAGCCTTAGGGATGCCCAACTCCAGCCTGGGGATCCCAGGAGGTCGGCCTGCCTCGACCTGCCTAGGAGATATGGTCCTCAGGAGATTATCACACCTCGACCTGCTCAGGAACCCACCAGTCCAGGGGTCCCAGGAGGTCGGCCTGCCTCACATGCCCAGGGACCCAATTCTTGGAAGACTGACATGCTTCACCCTGCCTGGGGATTGAATCTCCAGGAGGTTGTCACGCCTCACCTGTCTGGGAATCTGCACCCTGACCCGGAGATGCCTGTCTCTCAGGATGCAACAGTATTGGGTAGGAAAAGCTTCAGGAAGACTCACCCCTAAGGAAGTGGACCCATGGAAACAGAAGGAAGCCTATTACTTGTGGGACTGTGCCTGGTCTCAGCAGTAACTCAGGAGTTCAACAAGAACCCTGCTGCCTTTCTGGAAAGTCTAAAAAAGGCCCTCCAAAAGTTTACCAATCTAGATTTAGACTCTTACAAAGGACAGGTGATTTTAAAGAACAAATTCCTGTCGCAGTGTGCATCAGATATCAGGATAAAATTACAACAGCTACAGCAGCAGGACCCTCCTTCCTCTTTAGATGAGATGGTCTAGACAGCCACAAATACCTTTTATAAAAGAGAACAGGGGAGGGAGGTCAAGGCCCATGAAAGGGAGAGAAGGAAAGAGACAAGTCATGCCCAGAAGCTGGCCGCCCTCCAGGGAAGCCCTATGGCAAACCCCGAGTCCTTGAAGGACAAGGCATGAGGTAAATGCCTAATCTGTAGACTAGTGGGATATTGGGCCAGAGAGTCTCTAAACCGTGACAAGTCTCCTCAAATGGCGTCCTACAAATGTCATCAATTGGGACATTGGGTGACACTCTGCCTTTGGGACCCAATAGCCTCAAGGTCAAAGCACCAAGCCTTCCCTCAAGATGGTTTAACATGAGTGAAGTGGCCCACTCCAGCCAGCCCACCTGTCACAGATAACCATCATGGACCTGGAGCCAAGGATGAAACTGGATGTGGCAGGTAGGTCCAAGAACTTCTTAGTTGACACAGGGGCTACCCACTGTGTCCTGACCTCCTACTCCAGTCTTCTCCTCCCAAATCTGTACCATTTTGGGTGCTTCAGAAAAACAATTACAAAAAGATTCACCTAGGCCCTCCTTTGTTGCTGGAATGGACAAATATTTTCCCACTAGTTTCAGGTGGTCCCTGAGTGTCCTACCTCTTATTTGGAAGAGATCTTTCCCTGCCTTCGAAATCTTGCAGCTATTGCATTCCTGATAGAAGATGCTTTAAAGCTCTCTCTTTGGGGAAAACTATTTTTACCAGCCACCAAGTGAAACAACTCCTGAATGGGAGAGGCCATTTATGGATGTCTGATCAAAGGATCCTCAGATATCAAGTAGTGTTAATGGAAAATCCAGGCCTCACTATATCCCCTTGTGAGGTTCTTATCCCAAATACCCTCCTGCCTACCTACGAGGGCTCTCTCCCCTTTCACTCTTCCCTAGAAACTTTGGACCACTGGACAAAGCCCCGAGAGGGATTGTCAGAAGATCCTCTGACCAATCCTGAGGAAATCTGGTACACTGATGGAAGCAGCTTTATCTTGGATGGAAAAAGAAGAGCTGGGATATGCAGCAGTCTCCAACCTTGAGACGATAAATAGAGGCTAACCCTTTGCCACCAAGTACTTCAGCCCAATTGGCTGAGCTCATAGCCCTGACTCAAGCTTTAGAGCCAGGAAAAGAAAAAAAAAGTAGCCATTTACACCGACTCCAAGTGTGCCTCTCTGGTGCTACAGGCACATGCTGCTATTTGGAAAAAAAGAGGCCACTTGACCACCCAAGGGTCCCCAGTCAAATATGGTGATCAAACCCTTAGGCTCTTGGAAGCAGTCCATCTGCCCACTGAGGTCTCAGTCTCCCACCATAAAGGACACAAAAAGGGACCACAGAAGTGGCACAAGGGGACCAAGCAGCTGGTCAAGCATCTAAGAGAGCAGCATTACAAAACCATGACCTAATAGGGGTTGCCACCTTAGTTCCACAGACTAATGTGCCAGAAACTCCTTCATATACTGAAGGTGAGACTCCTAAAGCTAAGAGTTAAGGCCTTCAAGACAATCATATGGGGTGGTTCCAAAAGAAGAGACTTTTTCTGCCTGGGAACCTCAATGGAAGCTGGATAACTGCTTATATGCCACCACTCATTTAGGGGATAAGGCCCTTCAAAGATGACTGGAAAGGTTTTTCAGAGGAACAGGCCTCCAAATGACTATAAGGCAAGTCTTATAGTCTCCTCTTGTCCACTTGCCAATTAAACAGCCCCCAAGGAGCTCAAAGACCTCAGCTGGCCCAGCCCATCCAATGGAGTGGGGCCAACCCAGGAGAGGACTGGCAGATGGACTTAACCCAGATGCCAGTTCTTCAAGGGTACAAATACCTACTAGTCATGATAGATATATTCACAGATGGATTGAACGCTTTCCCACTTGGACTGAGAAGGCTGAGGAGGTGATTAAAAAAAAAAAAAAAAAAAAAGTGCTCCATGAAATCATTCTGAGATTTGGTCTGCCCAAGTCATTACAAAGTGAAAATAAGACATCATTTACTTCTAAGATCAACCAAGGGGTCTCTAAAACACTGGGCATTATTTACGATTTCCATTGTGCCTGGAGGCCTCAGTCTTCAGGAAAAGTAGAAAGAGACAACCAATTCTTAAAATCAGCAACTAAAAAAGAAAACTCAGGAGACCTCCCTAGGATGGAAGGAGACTTTACCAATAGCTCTCCTTCGCACCAATATTGCCCCTAAGGAACAGGTTGGTCTTACTCCTTATGAGATGCTATACGGGAGACCTTTTGTTTGTGTGACTCCTCTTCCTAGATCCACAGGCTCAGACTCTCCGGTCTTATACCATGGTCACTGGGCAATTCCAACAAAATATACTTTTATGGGGTGTCAACCAGGACCCTAAGAATTCTAAAGAGACACCAATCTGTGCTCTAGGGACTCATGTCTTAATTAAAATCTGGAAAGATGGATCCCCAAAGGCTCAATTCCAGCCCACATGGAAGGGCCCCTACCCTGTAATACTTTCTACCCCCATAGCAGTCAAGGTTCCAGGACAGGACTTCTGTATACACTACTTATGAGTCAAACCATGGAAGAAAACAGAAGAGGACACTCAATATACCTGTGAGCCCCTGGGAGAGCTCAGATACTTATTCAAGACTACAAGTGAGTGCCTTTCTAATGAACACCCACAAAATTAAGTTTTTGGAGACAAGATTTCTCAGGACACCTCTAATTAGCCAACATAGCTTGGCAGGGATTGTACTCCAAAATAGGAGATAGATCTCCTGATCCCTGAATAAAGAGGGACTTTCGCCATCTTGAATGAGACATGTTGTTTCTGGGTAAATACCTCCAGCTAAGTTATGACCAACCTAGACAGCATATTAAAAAGCAGAGACATTACTTTGTCCACAAAGATCCATCTAGTCAAGGCTGCGGTTTTTCCAGTGGTCACATATGGATGTGAGAGTTGGACTATAAAGAAAGCTGAGCACCGAAGAATTGATGCTTTTGAACTGTGGTGCTGGAGAAGACTCTTGAGAGTCCCTTAGACTGCAAGGAGATCCAGCCAGTCCATCTTAAAGGAGATCAGTCTTGAGTGTTCCTTGGTATGACTGATTTTGAAGCTGAAACTCCAACATTTGGCCACCTGAGGTGAAGAACTGACACATTTGAAAAGACTGTGGTGCTGGGAAAGATTGAGGGCAGGAGGAGAAGGGGACAACAGAGGATGAGATGGTTGGATGGCATCACCGACCCAATGGACATGAGTTTGAGTGAACTCTGGGAGTTGATGATGGACAGGGAGGCCTGGCGTGCTGTGGTTCATGGGGTCACAAAGAGTCGGACACGACTGAGCGACTGAACTGAACTGAAATTAAAGAAAGTCTCACAGAACTCAAGAAAACCATTCAGATCCTATGGGGTCTCAAATAACAAGCTGGATAGATCTCAGGGTGGCTACAATCTCTTTTGGGGGGATCCTTTTCCTGGTGAAGGGGGAATTTCGAGTTGGCTAATATTGGTGATGGACAGGGAGGCCTGGCGTGCTGTGATTTACAGGGTCGCGGAAAGTCGGACACGACTGAGCGACTGAACTGAACTGAATGCCTCTACTTCGGAGAAGGCAATGGCAAGCCACTCCAGTACTCTTGCCTGGAAAATCCCATGGATGGAGGAGCCTGGTAGGCTGCAGTCCGTGGGGTCGCTGCAAGTCAGACATGATTCATGTGATTCATGGGGTTGCGAAGAGTCGGACACGACTGAGCGACTGAACTGAACTGAACTGAAGGATCCATTAACAGAATGCATAAAGATGCGGTATTTGTGTATGAAATGGACTATTACTCAACCATTAAAATGAAATGTTGCCTTTTGCTAGAACATGGATGGATATGGAGAGTTCTGTGCTTAGTGAAAGAAGTCAGACAGAGAAAGGCCAATACATATGATTTCAGTTACATGTGGATTCTAAAATTAATCAATGATTGAAATTGAGCTGAAGGAGTTGCTTGTATATTTTGGAGATTAATTCTTTGTCAGTTGTTTAATTTGCTATTATTTTCTCCCATTCTGAAGGCTGTCTT
The DNA here is from genome assembly GCF_049115385.1 of Moschus berezovskii. Lineage (NCBI taxonomy): Eukaryota > Metazoa > Chordata > Mammalia > Artiodactyla > Moschidae > Moschus > Moschus berezovskii. Next base: position 5,791,697 of record NC_142467.1, on the reverse strand, counting down.
TTCACCTTGCTTATAGTTTCCTTTGCTGTGCAGAAGCTTTTGATTTTAATTAGATCCCATTTGTTTAGTTTTGCTTTTATTTCCAATATTCTGGGAGGTGTGTTATGGAGGATCCTGCTGTGATTTATGTCGGAGAGTGTTTTGCCTATGTTCTCCTCTAGGAGTTTTATAGTTTCTGGTCTTACATTTAGCTCTCTAATCCATTTTGAGTTTATTTTGGTGTATGGTGTTAGGAAGTGTTCTAGTTTCATTCTTTTACAAGTGGCTGACCAGTTTTCCCAGCACCACTTGTTAAAGAGACTGTCTTTTCTCCATTTTATATTCTTGCCTCCTTTGTCAAAGATAAGGTGTCCATAAGTGCGTGGATTTATCTCTGGGCTTTCTATTTTGTTCCATTGATCTATATTTCTGTCTTTATGCCAGTACCATACTGTCTTGATGACTGTGGCTTTGTAGTAGAGCCTGAAGTCTGGCAGGTTAATTCCTTCAGCTCAATTCCAGAAAAATAAATGACCCAATCAAAAAATGGGCCAAAGAACTAAACAGACGTTTCTCAAAAGAAGACATACAGATGGCTAACAAACACATGAAAAAATGCCCAACATCACTCATAAGCAGAGAAATGCAAATCAAAACCACAATGAGATATCATTTCACACCAGTCAGAATGGCTGCTATCCAAAAGTCTACATGCAATAAATGCTGGAGAGGGTGTGGAGAGAAGGGAACCCTCTTACACTGTTGGTGGGAATACAAACTAGTACAGCCACTATGGAGAACAGTGTGGAGATTCCTCAAGCAACTGGAAATAGAACTGCCATATGATACAGCAATCGCACTCCTGGGCATACACACCGAGGAAACCAGAATTGAAAGAGACACATGTACTCCAATGTTCATCACAGCACTGTTTATAATAGCGAGGACATGAAAGCAACCTAGATGTCCATCTGCAGATGAGTGGATAAGAAAGCTTTGGTACATATACACAATGGAGGATTACTCAGACATTAAAAAGAATGCATTTGAATCAGTTCTAATGAGGTGGATGAAACTGGAGCCTATTATACAGAGTGAAGTAAGCCAGAAAGAAAAACACCAATACAGTATACTAACGCATATATATGGAATTTAGAAAGATGCAAATGATAACCCTGTATATAAGACAGCAGAAGAGACACAGGTGTATAGAACAGTCTTTTGAATTCTGTGGGAGAGGACGTGGGTGGAATGATTTGGGAGAATGGCATTGAAACACATATATTATCATATGTGAAACAAATCACTAGTCCAGGTTTGACGCGTGATACAGGATGCTCAGGGCTGGTGCACGGGGATGACCCAGAGGGAGGATAAGAGGAGGAGGGAGGTGGGAGGGGGGTTCAGGAAGGGGAAGTCATGTACACCCAGGGCGGATTCATGTCAATGTATGGCAAAACCAACCAATATAATAAAAATATATAAATAAATAATAAAAATAAAATAAAATTAATCAATGATTGAGTATTATGAGACAGAAAGAGACTCACAGATAGAGAGAACAGACTAGTGGTTACCAGTGTGAAGGGAAATGAGCAAAATAAGGGTAGGGGTTAAGAGGTACAAAAGCTATCTATGAAACAAGTAAGGTTGCAATGTATAGCAAAAGGGATATCACCCATATTTTATACTGATTTTAAATGGAGTGTAATCTATTAAAATAAATCAATGGTTGTGTTGTTTGCTTGAAACTGGGCCTCCCTGGTGGCGCAGCAGTGAAGAATCTGCCTGCAGTGCCCAGCCTCCGCACTTAGACTGCACTCGAGACTTAGGTTCGATTCCTGGGTCAGGGAGATCCTCTGGAGGAGGGCACGGCAACACATTCCAATATTCTTGACTGGATAATCCCGTGGACAGAGGAGGCTGATGAGCTGCAGCCCACGGGGTCGCAAAGAGTCGGACGTGACTGAAGTGACTTAGCACACAGCATGCACATACTTGAAACTAACAATTTATTGACCAGAGACTTATTAAAAAGTCTTTTGTTACCCAAATGTCATTAACTGGAGTGTTTCAATATTCATTTACATCACTGGCCACAGGCGTTAGTTTCTGCAAAAATCCCCCAGTCAATAGCATGCTATTTTTTTTGGAGATTAATCCTTCATCAGTTGCTTCATTTGCTATTATTTTCTCCCATTCTGAAGGCTGTCTTTTCACCTTGCTTATAGTTTCCTTTGCTGTGCAGAAGCTTTTGATTTTAATTAGGTCCCATTTGTTTATTTTTGCTTTTATTTCCAATATTCTGGGAGGTAGATCATGGAGGATCCTGCTGTGATTTATGTCGGAGAGTGTTTTGCCTACGTTCTCCTCTAGGAGTTTTATAGTTTCTGGTCTTACATTTAGCTCTCTAATCCATTTTGAGTTTATTTTGGTGTATGGTGTTAGGAAGTGTTCTAGTTTCATTCTTTTACAAGTGGCTGACCAGTTTTCCCAGCACCACTTGTTAAAGAGACTGTCTTTTCTCCATTTTATATTCTTGGCTCCCTTGTCAAATATAAGGTGTCCATAGATGCGTGGATTTATCTCTGGGCTTTCTATTTTGTTCCATTGATCTATATTTCTGTCTTTATGCCAGTACCATACTGTCTTGATGACTGTGGCTTTGTAGTAGAGCCTGAAGTCCGCAGGTTGATTCCCCCAGTTCCATTTTTCTTCCTCAAGATTGCTTTGGCTATTTGAGGTTTTTTGTATTTCCATACAAATTGTGAGATTACTTGTTCTAGTTCTGTGAAAAATATCGTTGGTAACTTGATAGGGAATGTATTGAAGGTAGAAATTACTTTGGGTAGTATACTCATTTTTACAATATTTATTCTTCCAATCCATGAGCATGGTATATTTCTCCATCTATTAGTGTCCTCTTTGATTACTTTCAGTAATGTTTTATAGTTTTCTATGTACAAGTCTTTTGTTTCCTTAGGTAGATATATTCCTAAGTATTTAATTCTTTTCGTTGCAACAGTGAATGGAAGAGTTTCCTTAATTTCTCTTTCTATTTTCTCATTATTAGCAGCTCCTGCAGCTCAATTCCAGAAAAATAAATGACCCAATCAAAAAATAGGCCAAAGAACTAAACAGACATTTCTCCAAAGAAGACATAAAGATGGCTAACAAACACATGAAAAAATGCTCAACATCCCTCATAATCAGAGAGATGCAAATCAAAACCACAATGAGATACCATTTCACACCAGTCAGAATGGCTGCTATCCAAAAGTCTACATGCAATAAATGCTGGAGAGGATGTGGAGAGAAAGATTTGGGAGAATGGCATTGAAACACGTATATTGTCATATGTGAAACGAATCACTAGTTCAGGGTCGATGCATGTTATAAGATGCTCGGGGCTGGCATGCGGGGATGACCCAGAGGGAGGATAAAGGGAGGAGGGAGGTGGGAGGGGGGTTCAGGAGGGGGAACTTATGTAAACCTGGGGCGAATTCATGTCAATGTATGGCAAAACCAAACAATATAATATTGTAAAATAATTTCCCTCCAATAAAAAAAAATTAATTACCAAAAAAAAAAAGCATGCTAATATACTATTGTAAGTAAAATATATTCAATAAAAAAAAAAGGGCATCCTGGTCATCAAACCAATTCAGCAAAAGTGAGAATTATCTGATTATAAAAAATACATTTCACTCCTAGATTTTAAAGTAAGAACAAGAACAATAACAGCAACAAAAAAATAGGGAGCCAAGAGACTAATAATGGAACTGTGAGTCTGCTAATTTCTTCTCTTTTTATTATGTGTACTTTTATATAGCTAAAGAGTATTTAACGTTACAAAATCAACATTGTATAATTTTACATAATTTAGGATTTTCACTATAATGTTCCTTGCTTTAAAACCATGATTCTCACTCTGACTTTACATTGTAATCATATTTAAAGCTCTTGATAATTCAACCACATTCTCCAATCAGAACCTTTGAGGGGGAGACTCAGATATCAGTATTGATAAGGCCTCTCTGTTGATCCAGTGTAGAGCTACTCAATTCTGGGTATATTTCTAAATTTAAATCAATTTTTAGTAACTGTACCTCTGTGGTAAAACAAACGTCATCTTCAATTCATTATCATTAATTTCTTCACGTTGACTTTGGCTTCATTTTCTTCGTTTCAATGCAATGGCATTTTAAACATGTCTTTCTAAAGCAGTATTCTTTCTGTAACTTCATCTATCTACCTGCCTTTCTATTTTATCGTTGCATCTCTTTATATATAGTAAAGAGATACTGTCTATAGCATAGATGAATCTTGTCAGAGACTGTCTTCAAGTGTTGGGAGTTTTGTGCAAATTTTTAAGTTTATATGCTTCTTTCTAGTTTGACATTGTTTAACATACATCCTTCATTTTTACAAAAATCAGAGTGTTATTTTTGAAGTTGTATTAAATGACTTGAGCTTCATATTATTTATTGTTTGATAATTGGTCACATCTAAATTTATAGTTACAGTAATCCTTTAAAAGATTAAATATTTGCTTACTAATGATTGAAAATATCATTTTAATACAAGTATTTGAGAGAAAAATATCTGTCTACAGTTTGGTGACAGGTTTTTATGTGCATGGAACTACAACAAGGCAATGAATATTTGCAGTTTAATTTTAACATTTCACAGCTTGCGATGATGAAAAAAATATGTATCTATGATATGATATTAAATGGGTATACATCAAGTCTAAAGAAGGAAATGAATATCCATAATTAAATTTTTATATGTTATATCTTGCAGTGGTGAAATAAATATCTGTCTATGACATGGATGTTAAATGGCTATGTGTCAGCATCTAGAGTATAGAAATTAATATCCTCAATTAAATTTCTATAAGTTATGTAAGATTTTGACACAGAAATTTCTTAAAACTTGATATCCCTTTAAGAGTTTTTCTATCTCAAAAAAGATTATATCTGTATATTTGCCCTTTCTAAAAACATGGCAAGGTTGGAGCAGTGAGAAAATTTAATTTACCAAAGTTCTGCAATTTTTAAATAGTAAATGACTCATAAGTCACTTCATAGCTCTTTTAAAATTTTAATTTCCTAGTACACCTAGAAGTTTAATCTTTTTCTCCCTTCATTTTTAGTACTCTTTATCAATCATCTTTAACCACTTTGATTCCATTAAAAGTTGATATGTTAAAAATAAAACTAAATATAATCACAAATTTAAGAAGGATTCTATGGGAGAAAATGTATCAAAGTGTAATAAGAAAGTACACAATTGACATTTTATCAATAGCTTGTTATATAACACTTTATGTATAGCTTCAATGTTGTGAAAATAAATCAAAATTTCTAAAAATATCTTGCTTATGTAAATAAATATCATGCAACTCTGAATATCTCTTAGGGCTGCAGAGAACTCCATCTCCTAACAAATTCTAACTGTTGAACACTTCAAACAACAAAGTCATAGGATCACAATGCTAAAATTAACTCAGAGACTCTCTTTATTAATTTTTTTAAATGATGTTTATTTTGGAAATGTAGAAGTAGCAAATGGTAAACTCAGTAATCATAGTTTATTTAAGATTTTTCTGGAAATTCTGTAAGGGCAATATTTACTAACCATGAAAAATAAATATGGAATCTAGGTTTTTGGTGGTTGTCACAGTGTCGCATATATAGAAGTAGAAGCATAATAATGTACCCATGAGGCATATAACATTAAATGCCAATGTTATCTCAATAAAAAATAAGTCCATTGTTGCCACAGTATTTAAACAGTGAGACTAAGCACTTATGACAAGCTAATTCTGGAAATGATGCAATTTTACTATCTACTGATTCTATATAAGAAATACAAACTCTTTAACAAATATAATAAATCATTATTTCCTCTCAAGTGGTCTTCACATAAAGAATATGTATCTATGCAACTTTTAGTATACAGATAATACACACAAACGTGTGCCTGGTACCAACTTTCTAAAATTTTTGTTTTGTTAATTTACTTGAAAATCAGCATTTTCAAATTCTAGTTACCACTCACCAAATCACCTTTCCCTCAAGATTTCTCCATTTTGATGACAAATCAAGCTGTTCCATTATACTTTCATCAGGCAATGTCTGCACAGGTATCCTGGCAACCACATGCTGCAGTTGCCTTGACTCCTTGAAGCACAAGATGAGAAGGGACTTGTTAAGGTCAGGAAACTAGTTTTAAGAAAAAACGAGGATAAATAAATTATTTCTGAATTGTTTTTGAGCCAGAAGCTTTCCCACAAATTGAGTCAATAAACTCTTAATTTTAAAGACATTTGCATTTACCACCTAAATAAAAATGTCAGATCACAAAATAGAAATAGATTTTGGATTTATGACCGTGAAATATAGATACAGATCCAAATATGAACACTTGAAATTCATTAACTGAATATTTCTTTATTCTAGCTTGTGGAGTTTTTCCATTTTCATGACTTCTGTAATAAAACATATCTGAGCACTGAAAATATGGAATAGTTTGAATACATTGACTATTTTGCATATGCTGAGCATGCTGAAAATAATATTTAAAAAATGCTATCCTTATTGATTTTAATTATTCCTGGTATCTGCTCTGGACAGATTGACCTCTTAGTTGCATCAAGGATGATGAAAACTGTCTAGTTCCAGTTACCATAAAAGTCATACACTTTCTCTAAATTGCTGCTTATGAGTTGAGACAGGTCAATAAGAGACACCTAAAAGCTGGCAATGGTTCATATTCTATTTTATATCCACTTAAAAGACTAAAATAAATATTCAGCTAGACATATTTTTATGTTATAACTCTAGCCTCTGAACATGCAAAAACACACAGTGATGACAAAATTTGAACATCTTAATAATTAGAAGACACAGCTTTCAATATATCAGAACACAAGAAAAAAAGAATTAAAAAACCTAAAAAAACTGGAAAAACAGCAGAATAAAATCAAAGAAACAAGAGAGGATATTAGGATGGAAAGCAATAAGATAGAAAACCAAAACAGCCAAGATTAAAAACAAATAAATGTTGTCAAAGATTACTCAAGATTTTGAGTCATTTTGACAAGACTGATGAAATATGCAGACCAAAGATAAAATTGTTGTTAAATTGGAGATTTAAAATAATCTCTAATTATTTATATAGTATTAATAAATTTATATAGTTAATTGCAATGGATAAATTTCTTGCACAAAAAAGAACAAAACTACAAGAATAATAAAGAGAAACTTGTAATCATGGACTTACGTGGCAATAAATTTTCTTAGTAATTTAAGACTTCTTTTTGAAACCTATTAATACTATTCCATATGCTAATGTGGACATATTTTTCCATTTTGTTTTAAAAATTAAGCTATAGTTGATATACAATATTATGCTACTTTTTTTAGGTTTTCGTTTTTTTAATTTAATTTTATTTTTTTTATTGGAGGCTAATTATTTTACATTATATTGGTTGGTTTTATGTGTACTTTGTGTTGATTTGACATTTGCATGCATTATGAAATGATCACTGTGATAAAGCTAGGAGCCATCTGTCCCCATACATAGTACAGTGTTATTGACCATGTTCCTTATGCTGTATAATGCAACGCTGTGGACTACTTATTTTCTAACTGGTGGTTTACACCTCTTAATAACCTTAACCTGTTTTGCTCCCGCAGCCTCCTCTTCTCTGGCAATCACACTCTGTTCTCTTTAACAACAAACCTGTTTTTCTTTTGTCTTCTTTGGTTTTACCTTTCAGATTCCACATATAAGTGAGATTACACAGCATTTTTATTTCTCCGTTTTACCTATTTCACTTAGCATGATACTCGTTAGAGCCATCCACATTGCTGTAAATGGCAGGGTTTCATTTTTTACAGCAGAGAGATACTCTGCTGAATATATATATATATACACATACCACATCATCTATATTCATTCAACTATCAATAGATAACTTAGGTTGATTCTATATCTTGGCTATACTAAAAAAGGCTGCGTTGAACACTAATGTGCATTTTCTTTTCAAATAAATGTTTTCCTTTTTTTGCATAAACACTCACATGTGACATTGCCTGATCATATAGCAGTTCTATTTTTAATTTCCAGAGGCACATCTACATCACTTTACACATTGGCTGCACCAATTAACAGTACCATAATTTCTCCCTAAGTTGGCCAACCCTTGATATTTGTTGTCTTGATGATGAGAGCCATTCGACAGGTGTGAGATAGCATCTCATTATGGTTTTGATTTACATTTCCCTGATGATTACTGATACTGAATATTTTTAATGCTTCTGTTGTCCGTCTGTATATCCTATGAAAAATGTCTTTTCAGGTCCATTGCCCATTTTTAAACTGAGATTTTTTTTTATGTTGATTTGTGCAAGTTCTTTGTATATCCTGGATATTAACCACTTACCAGAGAGACTGCTTGCAAATACCTTCTCCCATTCAGTAGGCTGTCTTTTCATTTTGTTAACATTTTCCTTTAGTTTGATGTGGTCTTGTTTGTTTATTTTTGTTTTTGTAGCCCTTGCTTGAGGAAACAGACCCAAAAATATTGCTAAGATTCATGTTAAAAAGCTTACTGTGCATGTTTTCTTCTCAGATTTCTATGATTTCAGGTGTCATGTTTGAGTTTTTAATCCATTTTGAGTTTTTTTTTTAATGGTGTGGAAAAACAGTCCATTTGTTTCTTTTACAAGTAGCTGCCCAGTTTTCCCAACACAGTTTATTGAAGATGCCTTCTTTTCTCCATTGAATATTCATGCCTCCTTTGTCATAGATTGGTTGACCATACAAGCATGGGTTTATTTCTGGTCTCTACGTAGTGAGATAATTTGGAATAGTGAGAAGGATAGGGTCTCACCCCTCTTTAAATGTTTTCTGGAATTCACTGTGAAGCTTTCTGACAGTACTGGACTTTTGAATTTTTTGGAGTTTATTTTATCACTGATTAAATTTACTTTTTTATAATCAGTCTGTTCATATTTTTTTTTTTTTTCCAATCCAGTCCTAGGAGATTGTGTCTTTCCAGGAATTTCTCTATTTTTTTCCTAGGTTTCCATTTTGTTAGCATATAATGCAGTTGTTTGTAGAATCTATCACGCCCCTTTGTTTTTCTTTCTTTTTTTTTTATTTTTTGCTTTTTTTTAATTTTTTTTTTTAGGTAATTAATTAATTTTTTATTGGAGGCAAATTATTTTACAATATTATATTGGTTGGTTTTGCCATACATTGATATGAATTTGCCCCGGGTTTACATAAGTTCCCCCTCGTGAACCGCCCTCCCACCTCCCTCCTCCCTTTATCCTCCCTCTGGGTCATCCCCGCATGCCAGCCCCGAGCATCCTATAACATGCATTGACCCTGAACTAGTGATTCGTTTCACATATGACAACATACGTGTTTCAATGCCATTCTCCCAAATCATCCCACCCTCACCCTCTCCCATAGAGTCCCAAAGACTGTTCTATACATCTGTGTCTCTTTTGCTGTCTCGTATACAGGGTTATCATTTGTATCTTTCTAAATTCCATATATATGTTTTAGTATACCGTATTGGTGTTTTTCTTTCTGGCTTACTTCACTCTGTATAATAGGCTCCAGTTTCATCCACCTCATTAGAACTGATTCAAATGTATTCTTTTTAATGGCTGAATAACACTCCATTGTGTATATGTACCAAAGCTTTCTTATGCATTCGTCTGCAGATGGACATCTAGTTTGCTTCTATGTCCTGGCTATTATAAACAGTGCTGCAATGAACATTGGAGTACACGTGTCTCTTTCAATTCTGGTTTCCTCGGTGTGTATGCCCAGGAGTGCGATTGCTGGATCATATGGCAGCTCTATTTCCAAATTTTTGAGGAATCTCCACACTGTTCTCCATAGTGGCTGTACTAGTTTGCATTCCCACCAACAGTGTAAGAGGGTTCCTTTCTCTCCACATCCTCTCCAGCATTTATTGCATGTAGACTTTTGGATAGCAGCCATTCTGACTGGTGTGAAATGGTATCTCATTGTGGTTTTGATTTGCATCTCTCTGATTTTGAGGGATGTTGAGCATTTTTTCATGTGTTTGTTAGCCATCTTTATGTCTTCTTTGGAGAAATGTCTGTTTAGTTCTTTGGCCCATTTTTTGATTGGGTCATTTATTTTTCTGGAATTGAGCTACAGGAGCTGCTTGTATAATTTGGAGATTAATCCTTTATCAGTTGCTTCATTTGCTATTATTTTCTCCCATTCTGAAGGCTGTCTTTTCACCTTACTTATAGTTTCCTTTGCTGTGCAGAAGCTTTTGATTTTAATTAGGTCCCATTTGTTTATTTTTGCTTTTATTTCCAATATTCTGGGAGGTGGGTCTTGGAGGATCCTGCTGTGATTTATGTCGGAGAGTGTTTTGCCTACGTTCTCCTCTAGGAGTTTTATAGTTTCTGGTCTTACATTTAGCTCTCTAATCCATTTTGAGTTTATTTTGGTGTATGGTGTTAGGAAGTGTTCTAGTTTCATTCTTTTACAAGTGGCTGACCAGTTTTCCCAGCACCACTTGTTAAAGAGACTGTCTTCTCTCCATTTTATATTCTTGCCTCCTTTGTCAAAGATGAGGTGTCCATAGATGCGTGGATTTATCTCTGGGCTTTCTATTTTGTTCCATTGATCTATATTTCTGTCTTTATGCCAGTACCATACTGTCTTGATGACTGTGGCTTTGTAGTAGAGCCTGAAGTCCGGCAGGTTAATTCCCCCAGTTCCACTTTTCTTCCTCAAGATTGCTTTGGCTATTCGAGGTTTTTTGTATTTCCATACAAATTGTGAGATTATTTGTTCTAGTTCTGTGAAAAATATTGTTGGCAGCTTGATAGGGATTGCATTGAATGTATAAATTACTTTGGGTAGTATACTCATTTTTACAATATTTATTCTTCCAATCCATGAACATGGTATATTTCTCCATCTATTAGTGTCCTCTTTGATTGCTTTCAGTAGTGTTTTATAGTTTTCTATGTACAAGTCTTTTGTTTCCTTAGGTAGATATATTCCTAAGTATTTAATTCTTTTCGTTGCAACAGTGAATGGAATAGTTTCCTTAATTTCTCTTTCTATTTTCTCATTATTAGTGTATAGGAATGCAAGGGATTTCTGTGTGTTGATTTTATATCCTGCAACGTTACTGTAATCATTGATTAGCTCTAGTAGTTTTCTGGTAGAGTCTCTAGGGTTTTCTGTGTAGAGGATCATGTCATCAGCGAACAGTGAAAGCTTTACTTCTTCTTTTCCAATTTGTATTCCTTTTATGTCTTTTTCTGCTCTGATTGCTGTAGCCAAAACTTCCAGAACTACGTTGAATAGTAGTGGTGAGAGTGGGCACCCTTGTCTTGTTCCTGACTTTAGGGGAAATGCTTTCAGTTTTTCACCATTGAGGATAATGTTTGCTGTGGGTTTGTCATATATAGCTTTTATTATGTTGAGGTATGTCCCTTCTATTCCCACTTTCTGGAGGGTTTTTATCATAAATGGATGTTGAATTTTGTCGAAGGCTTTCTCTGCATCTATTGAGATAATCATATGATTTTTATTTTTCAGTTTGTTAATGTGGTGTATTACGTTGACTGATTTGCGGATATTGAAGAATCCTTGCATTCCTGGGATCAAGCCCACTTGGTCATGATGTATGATCTTCTTAATATGCTGTTGGATTCTGATTGCTAGAATTTTGTTAAGGATTTTTGCATCTATGTTCATCAGTGATATTGGCCTGTAGTTTTCTTTTTTTGTGGGGTCTTTACCAGGTTTTGGGATTAGGGTGATGGTGGCCTCATAGAATGAGTTTGGAAGTTTCCCTTCCTCAGCAATTTTCTGGAAGAGTTTGAGTAGAATAGGTGTTAGCTCTTCTCTAAATTTTTGGTAGAATTCAGCTGTGAAGCCGTCTGCACCTGGGCTTTTGTTTGCTGGGAGATTTTTGATTACAGTTTCAATTTCCGTGCTTGTGATGGGTCTGTTCAGATTTTCTATTTCTTCCTGGTTCAGTTTTGGAAAGTTGTATTTTTCTAGGAATTTGTCCATTTCTTCCAGGTTATTCATTTTATTGCCATATAATTGCTGATAGTATTCTCTAATAATCTTTTGTATTTCTGTGTTTTCAGTTGTGATCTCTCCATTTTCATTTCTAATTTTATTGATTTGGTTCTTTTCCCTTTGTTTCTTGATAAGTCTGGCTAGTGGTTTGTCAATTTTATTTACCTTCTCAAAGAACCAGCTTTTGGCTTTGTTGATTTTTGCTATAGTCTCTTTTGTTTCTTTTGCATTTATCTCTGCCCTAATTTTTACAATTTCTTTCCTTCTACTGACCCTGGGGTTCTTCATTTCTTCCTTTTCTAGTTGCTTTAGATGTAGAGTTAGGTTATTTAGTTGACTTTTATCTTGTTTCTTGAGGTGTGCCTGTATTCCTATGAACTTCCCCCTTAGCACTGCTTTTACAGTGTCCCAGAGGTTTTGGGTTGTTGTGTTTTCATTTTCATTCATTTCTATGAATATTTTGATTTCTCTTTTGATTTCTTCTATGATTTGTTCATTGTTCAGCAGCGTGTTCTTCAGCCTCCATATGTTGGCATGTTTAATAGTTTTTCTCCCGTAATTGAGATCTAATTTTACTGCATTGTGGTCAGAAAAGATGCATGGAATGATTTCAACTTTTTTGAATTTACCAAGGCTAGATTTATGGCCCAGGATGTGATCTATCCTGGAAAAGGTTCCATGTGGACTTGAGATGGGGTATTAAAATCTCCCACTATTATTGCATTATTGTTAATTTCCCCTTTCATACTTGTTAGTAATTGTCTTACATATTGCGGTGCTCCTATGTTGGGTGTTTAAATATTTATAATTTTTATATCTTCATCTTGGATTGATCCTTTGATCATTATGTAGTTTCCTTCTTTGTCTCTTTTCACAGCCTTTGTTTTAAAGTCTATTTTATCTGATATGAGTATTGCTACTCCTGCTTTCTTTTGGTCTCTATTTGCATGGAATATCTTTTTCCAGCCCTTCACTTTCAGTCTGTATGTGTCCCTCGTTTTGAGGTGGGTCTCTTGCAGACAACATATATGGGGGTCTTGTTTTTGTATCCATTCAGCCAGCCTTTGTCTTTTGGTTGGGGCATTCAACCCATTTACGTTTAAGGTAATTATTGATAAGTATGATCCCGTAGCCATTTTCTTTATTGCTTTGGGTTCGAGTTTATACACCCTTTCTGTATTTCCTGTCTAGAAAAGATCCTTTAGCATTTGTTGGAGAGCTGGTTTGGTGATGCTGAATTCTCTCAGCTTTTGCTTGTCTCTAAAGCTTTTGATTTCTCCTTCATATTTGAATGAGATCCTTGCTGGGTACAGTAGTCTGGGCTTTAGGTTATTTTCTTTCATCACTTTAAGTATGTCTTGCCATCCCCTCCTGGCCTGAAGAGTGTCTGTTGAAAGATCAGCTGTTATCCTTATGGGAATCCCCTTGTGTGTTATTTGCTGTTTTTCCCTTGCTGCTTTTAATATTTGTTCTTTGTGTTTGATCTTTGTGAATCTGATTAATATGTGTCTAGGAGTATTTCGCCTTGGGTTTATCCTGTTGGGGACTCTCTGGGTTTCTTGGACTTGGGTGATTATTTCTTTCCTTATTTTAGGGAAGTTTTCAACTATTATCTCCTCAAGTATTCTTTCATGGTCTTTCTTTTTGTCTTCTTCTTCTGGGATTCCTATGATTCGAATGTTGGAGCGTTTAACATTGTCCCAGAGGTCTCTAATATTGTTCTCATTTCTTTTAATTTGTTTTTCTTTTTTCCTCTCTGTTTCATTTATTTCTACAATTCTATCTTCTAGCTCACTTATCCTGTCTTCTGCCTCTGTTATTCTACTGTTTGTTCCCTCCAGAGTGTTTCTGATCTCATCTATTGTATTATTCATTGTATATTGACTCTTTTTTATTTCCTCTAAGTCCTTATTAAACCTTTCTTCCATCTTCTCAATCCTTTTCTCCAGGTTATTTATCTGTAACTCCATTTTGCTTTCAAGATTTTGAATCATTTTCACCATCAAAATTCGAAATTCTTTTTCATGTAGATTCCCTATATCTTCCTCTTTTGTTTGTGTTGGTGGGCATTTATCTTGTTCCTTTACTTGCTGGGTATTTCTCTGCTTCTTCATCTTGCTTATAATGCTTTGCTTGGGGTGGCCTTTCCCTCTTCTGGCCATTTGTGGAGTTCTCTTTATTATGTAGTTTCCTTGTTGTGTGTGGGGTTGGACAGGTGACTTGTCAAGGTTCCCTGGTTATGGAAGCCTGTGTCGGTGTTCTGGTGGGTGGAGCTGGATTTCTTCTCTCTGGAGTGCAATGAAGTGTCCAGTAATGAGTTATGAGATGTCAGTGGGTTTGGAGTGACTTTGGGCAGCCTGTATATTGAAGCTCAGGGCTAGTTTCCTGTGTTGCTGGAGAATTTGCGTGGTATGTCTTGCTCTGGAACTTGTTGACCCTTGGGTTTAGCGTAGGTATGGAGACGTTTGATGAGCTCCTATCGATTAATGTTTCCTGGAGTCAGGAGTTCTCTGGTGTTCGCAGGATTCAGGCTTAAGCCTCTTGCCTCTGGTTTTTGGTCTTATTCTTGGAGTAGTCTCTAGACGTCTCTATCTGTCATTTCCAAGGTGGTTCCGTCTGTTTTAGCTTCTGTCTGCTGGTCTCTTCAGTGTCTAATTTCTGCCCTGATACTAGGGGGTGGGTGGACACTTTTTAAGGCTCAGTTGTTCAGTCCTGTTCTGGGAAGGGAGGAACGCTGCAGTCGAATATCTCTGGCGTCTGTGGGGAGTGCTCGCAGCGTCTCGGCCACACTGGGTTTGCCCCCGCTCACAGCACGTATGCTGTCCCAGTCTATACTGCACAGGCTCTAGGTTGCTCTGCCGGGAACTGTCCGAGGCCGGCGCCAGGTTGTATGCACTTCCCAGGTCTGAGCGGCTCAAGTTCAGGTTCTCAGGTACTCCACAAAGGCGCAGACTTGGTTGGGCCTGCGTTTTGTGCCTTCCCCGGTCCGAGCAGCTCAGGGGACCAGGTGTTTGGCGAGCGCAGTCTCTGCGACTTATCGCCTCCCCAGTCCCCGCCACTCAGTTTTCTGGGTGTACAACCGGCGCACCTTCTCAGGGGGATATCTACCGGCCCGAGCCCAAGAAGTCCTGATTAGCAACAAGCCTGTCTGCAGTTTGTATCAGATGCCTTTCTGGGGCCGCGGTTGCCTGCTCCGGCTCTGGCTGCGCTCCCTGCCTGTCTCGGCTGGGGATGGGGGATGGGCCGACCACAGCCGGCTCGCTCTGCTCAGTCCTTTGTTCTGTGAGCGGGGCTGGCAGAGTCATAGGTTAGAGCTTTCCACCTTTTCGTGGGGAAGCTATCCCACAGTCTGCTTTGCTCTCCCCAGTTCTCTCAAATTGTTCTTGCGGCATTCAAGCCCAGTCCTCTCTCTAAGCAGTTCAGCCGGCTCCTCCCTGCCCAGCCCCCGCTTGCTAATGGCGTATGCAGGCATCTGCGCTGCTTCTCCGCTGGGAGTTACCCTTTGGCGGGTAATCTGTGGGTTTTAAAAAAATCTTAAAAAAAAAAGAGGATTATGTGCCCCTCTGAGCTTCCAAGGCTCGCCACAGATTCGCCAGTGAGAATGTTTCCTGGTGTTTGGAAACTTCCCTCTTTTTAAAGCCTCCCTTCCCGGGACGGAGCTCCGTCCTTACTTCTTTTGTCTCGCTTTTTATCTTTTATGTTTTTTCCTACCTCCTTTCGAAGACAATGGGCTGCTTTTCTGGGTGCCTGACGTCCTCTGCCAGCATTCAGAAGTTGTTTTGTGGACTTTACTCGCGTTCAAATGTTCTTTTGATGAATTTGTGGAGGAGAGAGTGGTCTCGCCGTCCTATTCCTCCGCCATCTTGTTCCTCCTTCTCCCCCTTTGTTTTTCTGCAGTGTTGGCTATGACTTCTCTTTAAGTTCTGATTTTAGTAACTTGGGCTCTCTTGTGACTGACTAAAGGTTTATCACCCGTGTATTTTTCAAACTGCAAACTAGTTTCATTGATATTTCCTATTTTGTGTCTATATTAATTTTTTTTTTGTACTCTGATCCTTATTCTTTTCCATCTACTAATTTTTGGATCTATTTGTTTTTTCTATTCCCTTTAAATGTAAATTTAGGCTGTTTTATACTTTTCTTGTTTTCAGAGGTAGACTTGTATGGCTATAATATCCCTCTAAGAACTGCTTTTCTGGTATCCAACAGATTCTGAATTATTTTTTCTGTTTTCATTTATCTCCATATTTTTAAACTTCCTCTTTGATTTTTTTCCCCAATGATCCATTTATAGTTTTGTTGTTTAGACAACACATGTTTGTGGGTTTTTCATAGATTTCTTTCTTGTAGCTGACTTCAGGTCTCACAGCATTATAATTGAAAAAGATGATGAATGTGATTACAACCTTAAATATATTAAGACTTGGTTTTTGGCTTAACATCATTGGAAGGACTGATGCTGAAGCTTAAACTCCAATACTTTGGCCACCTTATGCGACGAGTTGACTCACTGGAAAAGACTCTGATGCTGGGAAGGATTGGGGGTGGGAGGAGAAGGGGACGACTGAGAATGAGATGGCTGGATGGCATCACCGAATAGATGGACATGAGTTTGAGTGAACTCCGGGAGTTGGTGATGGACAGGGAGGCCTGGTGTGCTGTGATTCATGGGGTCGCGGAGAGTCGGACATGACTGAGCGACTGAACTGAACTGAACTGAATTATCTATTATGAAGAATGCTCCATGTTCACTTGAAAGAACATGTAATCTCCTTTTTTGTTTTTTATTGGATAGAAAGTTCTGTTTCTATTAAGTGTATCTGGTCTCATGTGTGACTAAATTCGAAGTTTCTATATTAACTTTCTGCTCAGATGATCTGACATTGGTCTAAGTGTGGGATTACAGCCTCTTTGCTATTGTTCCGTCACTAACTTGTGTCCGACTCTTTGAGACCCCATGGACTGCAGCTCGCCAGGCTAGCCTGTCCGTCACTGTCTCCTGGAGCTTGCTCAAACTCACCTCCACTAAGTCGGTGATGCTGTCCAACCACCTCAACCTCTGCCATTCAGCGCTCCTCCTTCCCTCAATCTTTCCCAGCATCAGAGTCTTTCCCAATGAATAGGCTCTTCGCATCAGGTGACCAAAGTACCGGAGCTTCAGCTTCAGTCCTTCCAATGAATATTCAGGGTTGATTTCCTTTACGATTGACTGCTTTGACCTCTTTGATGTCCCAGGGACTCTCAAGAGCCTTCCCCAGCACAATTTGAAAGCATCAACTCTTGGGTGCTTAGTCTTCTTAAGAGTCCAGTTCTCACATTGTACATGTCTACTGGAAAAACCATAGTTTTGATTACATGGACCTTTGTCGGCAAAGTGATGTCTCTGTTTTTTAATATGCTATCTAGGTTTGCATGGCTTTAAGTCCCAAACTATTGTTTATTGACTCATACTACCTTTATTTCTGTTTTTTCTTTGCATATTTAGATGGGAATTTACATGTTTAGAAGTTACATATATTTAAATTCTTGTTGGATTGACTTATCCACCATTTTGTAATGTCCTTCTTTTGCTCTTGTTTCAGATTTTGTTAGGTCTATTTTGTCTTATATAAGTATTACTTTCTTTCCATTTCCATTTGTATGAAATATCCTCGTCTTCACTTCACTTTTCTTCACTTCTCTTCACTTGATTTTGTGTCCAAATAGTCACTCTATGCCTTTTGACTGAAGCATTTAGTCCGTTTACATAAATAGGAAATTTTGATAGATGTATATTCATTGACACTTTATTACTTGTTTTCTGTTTTTGCAGTTCTTTTCTCTTTCTTTCCTCTTCTTTTGTTCTCTCCCTTGTGATCTGATAAATATTTTTGGTATTATGTTTGGATTCCTTTCTCATTTTAGTCTGAGTATCTATTATATTTTAGATTTTTGGTTTGTGCTTAACATAAGATTTATATATAATAAATCTTATTTATATATAATAATTTATATATGTGTAATTATTTTAGGCTTGAATGTGTTCTAACAACACTTTATTTTACTCACCCCCACATTTAATATATCTGACATCGTATTTGACATTTTCGTTTTGTTAATCTCAAGTATTGGGGATATATATGATTTTAATATGATTTTAATATGCTATCTAGTTTTGCCATGGCTTTAAGTCCCAAAATACTACCTTTATTTCTGTTAATATTGTACTTTTGTCTTTTAATCCTACCAATGAGATTTTTCCTTTCATAATTTTTATATCAATAGTTATATTTTTTCTTTTCTTCCTAGAAAAGATCCTTTATCATTTCTTGTAAAATTGGTTTACTGGTGATGAGCTCTTTCAGCTCTTATTTATCTGTAAAGCTCTTTATATTTCTTTCATAATTTTTCTATTTTAATTTCAATTTGTCTTGGAGTGGGTTTTTTCTGGTTCATCTTTTGGGGACTCTTTCAGCTTTCTGGATATGGATGTCCATTTCTTTTACCAAGTTAGAGAAACTTTCAATTATTTATTCAAATAATTTTTCCATCACTTTTTCTCTTTATTTTCCTTCTGGAACTCCTATATTGTGAATGTCAGTTCCATTAATATCCCAGATGAATCTTAAAATATTCTTACTTTTAAAAACTACTATTTTCTTTCTTTCTTTTTTTTTTCTGGTCAGCTTGGGTACTTTCAAATACTCTGTCTTCTGCATTGCTAATTTGTTCCTTTGTGTGATCTAACCTACTAAGAATTCCTTTGAGTGTATTTTTATTTTAGTTATTTTATTTTTCAGCTCTGTTTGATTCAACTTCAAGCTTTCTCTTTGCTGAAATTCTCATAATATTCATCCACTCTTCTCTCAAGTTCAATTAATATCTTTATGATCATTCCCTTGAACTCTTTGTCAGGGAGATTGCTTATGTCCACTTCTTTGGTTTCTCATCTGAAATTTTGTCTTGTTTCTTAGTTTGGAACACATTCCACTATTTCTACATTTCACCTAGTATTCTGTGTTTCTTTCTATGTGTGATGTCAAATGGTTATATTTCTTGATCTTAGAGAAATGGCCAATATAGGAGACATCCCATAGAGCTCAGTAGCATACCTTCTGTTCCCTAGAACTACGTTCTCTAGGTATCCCCCGCATGCAAGTTCCATGCACCCTTCTGTTGTGAAAGGGCTAGTTATTGTGAGAGTGCTGGTAGGCAGGTCTGAGCTCCTATCCAGCTGATTAAAAGCTGTCCTTTCGGGGGTGGCTGTGTGCCCACTGGAGGGTAGGGGGTATCCTCCATGCAGTTGGCTATGCAGCACAGGTGCATATGGCTCTCTGCACAGCACATGGGGGCTTGGGGCTGGTGTGCAGCCACTGGAGGACAGGGCCATATTTTCACACACTGTCTGCAGGGACTAGTGGGGCTCCAGGCTGGGGTCCACTTGAGGGGAGGACTGGGACTCTCTTCAGCCATCTGCAGTTTCATGGCAATTGCGTCTGTTATCAGTCCAGTGGGGAACAGGCTAATAGGCCAGAAAAAGGATTTCCAAATGCTTCTTCTCTGTGTTAGTGTTATCACAGTAGAAGAACCTTCCAAATTGACTTCTGCCTGCATCACTAGAGAAAGAAATGGCAACCCACTGCAGTACTCTTGTCTGGAAAATCCCAAGGATGGGGTAGCATGGTAGCCTGCAGTCCATGGGGTCACAAAGAGTTGGACACGACTGAATGACTTCACTTTGTATCACCATAACCAGGGAGATTTCCAGTTGCTTTTTACTTCTATGGGAAACTCTCCAATATCATTAAGTTGATCTGACCCAGATTTCTCTCAAGTTATTTCCTCTGTGCTGGAAGTATTTGAGACTTATGTGCACCCTTCTGTTTCCTATAGCCTTCTTCTGGTTCTCCTGAACATAAACCCCACTGGTTTTCAAACCCAGATATTATAGGACTTCTCTTCCAGTGCGGGACATACCCAGGTTGGAAAGCTGGATGTGGAGTTTGGACTCCCTCATTCTTTGTTGGGGTCCTCTATGACTGTGGTATTCTTCCAGTTTGAGAGTCACTGACCCAAGGGAATGGGTCATCACTAGATCACATATTTTCCCCTCTTATTCTTCTTCTGGTTCCTTTTTTACATTGAGCTTATTTGTGGTCTTATTTTCTGTTAGTCTTCAGGTCACTCTCATAAATTACTACACTATAAGTAGTTTTAATTTTACTGTTTCCATGGGAGGAGGTAATTTCAGGGCTTTCCTAATCTATCATCTTGGCCCCCTCTCCTTTCTATTTCTTATATAATTAATCTTTATACTCATTATTTTTTCAACAGAAATTGAATTGCTAAAATATGTGCAATAATAGCCATTCTATCTATTTTTAATTTTTCATGATATATAAGAAGATTTTATATTCTGAAAACTGTAATTAGTTAACCACAGATAATGATACACTGCACTTTTAAGATTTCAGGCAGAGCTTAAGTAAATGTTGCATATATATACATATATATATATATATGTGTGTGTGTGTGTGTAATAATATATACACATATATATAATGCATATATTTAAGTATCAATGTACTCATTTCTATGTATATAATTACTTCTATGTATTTATTCATGCATAACATGCATGCATTTATTCGTCTGTGTGTATCTATAGATATATGGGCTTCCCTGGTGCCTCAGTGGTAAAGAATCCACCTGCCAATGCAGGGGATGTGGATTCAATAGAAGGAAGTGACAACCCACTCTGGTATTCTTGCCTGGGAAATCCTATGGACTGAGGAGTCTGATGGGCTACAGTTTATGGTGTCACAAAAGAATTGACATGACTTAGTGACTAAACAGCAACAACAATATATAGATATCAGGCTTTTCTGGTGACTTGGTGGTAAATAAGTCACCTACCACTGCAGGAGAGGCAGGTTAGATCCCTGGGTCAGGAAGATCCCCTGGAGATGGGAGTGGCAGTATTCTTGCCTGGGAAATCCCATGGACATAGGATCTTGGTGGGCTACAGTCAATGGGGTAGCAAAATTGTCAGACATGACAGTGGATAAACAACAAAAATAGATATATACCACATACATAAATATGCAGAAATGAATAATTAAGTAAAATAAACAGAAAAAGTAATGGTAATAAATCTATAATGAGTTATATTAATAATTTTAGAGTAAGTTATCAGGTACATTAATCGTGGTAGCTTTGATAATTTAATTAGTGGGTGTCCGAGTTACTGCACTTTGAAATCCATCACCACAGTTTTGCAAGCACACATGTTCCACAGTCTCTCCCAGCCAAGACTCAATACAATAGAAATATTAGGGCAGACCTGATTCAGTTACAAGCAAATGTCTCTAGTGACCAACACTGGCTTGAAGACATCCAGAGGGTTTACCAAAACATCTTAGACTTCACAAAAGTCTAGGATGTTTCCAATAAACTTTCCCTTCTTCTCTGATACTTAGGATGAGATTTTCATTGCCTTTTCAGCCTGTCCAACTCCCTTTTTATTTTCTTTCACATAGACATTTACTTTAATGAAATTCTAACATATTTAATCATGCATCGGTGTTCGCTCCTCAGGGGAATTAGACTAAAACAAATTGTACAATCTATCATGTACTATTAACTTAACTTAATCATTATCAAAACACAATCTGGGGTACTTCCAAGAAAATGTATAAGAATCAGTAAATGTGTCTTAGTCTGTTTTTAATGCATTTCAGAAAAGTTACTTGTGACTACAAAAAAAGATTGTGCAATTAAAGAACATTTACAACAGGTTCTGTTGTTGTTCATTGCTCAGTCATGTTTGACTTTTTGCGACCCCATGGACTGCCAGGATTCCCTGTCCTTCACCATCTCCTGCAGTTTCCTCAAACTCATGTCTATTGGGTCAGTGATGCCATCCAACCATTTTGTCCTCTGTCGTCCCCTTCTCCTCCCACCTTCGATCTTTCCCAGCATCAGGGTTTTTTCTAATGGGTTGACTCTTTGCATCAGGTGGCCAAAGTATTAGAGTTTCAGCTTCAGCATCTCCTTTTAATGACCATTTAGGGTTTATTTTCTTTAGGATTGACTGGCTTGGTCTCCTTGCAGTCCAAGGGACTCTCAAGAATCTTTTCCAACACCACAGTTCAAAAACATCACTTCTTCAGCGCTCAGTTTTCTTTATAGTCCAGCTCTCAATGCACACATGACTACTGGGAAAACCATAGATTTGACTATACAGAGTTTTGTCAGCAATGCAGTGTCTTTGCTTTTTAATATGCTGTCTAGATTGTCATAGCTTTTCATCCATGGCTCTAGCATTGATCTAAAATTTATCTTTAGTGCTATTTGGTACCAGTAAGTATGGATTGTTTTTGTGGGCATATTTTAATAATTATAAAATATTCTTAATTTTAAAAATTATGAGTAACTGGATAACCAGTAAAAAGAATTTTAAAATTACAAGTATCTTCTAAGTTGCGTGACCATCTTGATTATCATCTAATGTTCTCTTGTAGTTTGGGAGATTATAATTACCTTTAGAAATCTGTTGAAATTTATAGAACTTCTCAGAATACTACACATATGCTTAATTTTTTCCCCAACGTATGTGTGTGAGTGTGTATGTGGTATTATATAGCTGTGGAAGCATATGGTTTTGAAAGTGGATTTTATTTTTCACTAAACACATTACAATGATTAGTGCATTATTCTTAAATAGAATCATTAATTTGTAAAATGTGTGCTATCAGTTATATTATATGATTTTTAAATGATTTACATGTAATAGTGTTTAAATATTTGAGTATATCGAGTTACTTACATAAGATACATTTCCAGCAGAATTCCTAAATAAAAAGCACCAATGCAATAAAAAAAATACTCATCAAAAATATGTCAAAACTACAATGATCACCTCATGTTGATCAGAATGGCCATCATTAAAAAGTCTACAAACAACAAATGCTGGGGAGGGTGTTGAGAAAAGAAAATCATGCTACACTGCTGGTGGGAATGTAAGTTGGTACAGCCACTATGGAAAAAGGTATGGAAGATTACTCAGAAAACTAAAAATAGAATTACCATGTAATCCAGCAATCCCACTCCTGGTTATATACCCAAGCAAAACTATGACTCAATAAGATACATTACACCTATGTTCATAGCAGCACTATTCACAATAGGCAAAACATGGAAACGGACTAAATGTCCATCAACAGATGAATAGATAAAGAAGACATCAGTTCACTTCAGTTCAGTTCAGTCGCTCGTCGTGTCCAACTCTTTGCGACCCCATGAATCACAGCACGCCAGGCCTCCCTGTCCATCACCAACTCCCAGACTTCACTCAAACTCACGTCCACAGAGTCGGTGATGCCATCCAGCCATCTCATTCTCTGTCGTCCCCATCTCCTCCTGCCCCCAATCCCTCCCAGAATCAGACTCTTTTCCAGTCAGTCAACTCGTCGCATGAGCTGGCCAAAGTATTGGAGTTTCAGCTTTAGCATCAGTCCTTCCAATGAACACCCAGGATTGATTTCCTTTAGGATGGACTGGTTGGATCTCCTTGTAGTCCAAGGGACTCTCGAGTCTTCTCCAGCACCACAGTTCAAAAGCATCTATTCTTCGGTGATCAGCTTTCTTCACAGTCCAACTCTCACATCCAAACATGACCATGAGAAAAACCATAGCCTTGACTAGACGGACCTTGGTTGGCAAAGTAATGTCTCTGCTTTTTAATATGCTCTCTAGGTTGGTCATAACTTTCCTTCCAAGGAGTAAGCGTCTTTTAATTTCATGGCTGCAATCACCATCTGCAGTGATTTTGGAGCCCCCAAAAATAAAGTCTGACACTGTTTCCACTGCTTCCCCATCTATTTCCCATGAAGTGATGGGACCAGATGCCATGATCTTTGTTTTCTGAATGTTGAGTTTCAAGCCAACTTTTTCATGCTCCTCTTTCACTTTCATCAAGAGGCTTTTGAGTTCCTCTTCACTTTTGGCCATAAGGGGAGTGTCATCTGCATATCTGAGGTTATTCCTATTTCTCCCAGCAATCTTGATTCCAGCTTGTGCTTCTTCCAGCCCAGCGTTCCTCATGATGTACTCTGCATATAAGTTAAATAAGCAGGGTGACAATATACAACCTCGACATACTCCTTTTCCTATTTGGAACCAGTCTGTTGTTCCATGTACAGTTCTGACTGTTGCTTCCTGACCTGCATACAGGTTTCTCAAGAGGCAGGTCAGGTGGTCTGGTATTCCCATCTCTTTCAGAATGTTCCACAGTTTATTGTGATCCACACAGTCAAAGGCTTTGGCATAGTCAATGAAGCAGAAATAGATATTTTTTTGGAACTCTCTTGCTTTCTCCATGATCCAGCGGATGTTGACAATTTGATCTCTGGTGCCTCTGCCTTTTCTAAAACCTGCTTGAACATCTTGAAGTTCACGGTCACATATTGCTGAAGCCTGGCTTGGAGAATTTTGAGCATGACTTTACTAGCGTGTGAGATGAGTGCAATTGTGCGGTAGTTTGAGCATTCTTTGGCATTGCCTTTCTTTGGAATTGGAATGAAGACTGACCTTTTCCAGTCCTGTGGCCACTGCTGAGTTTTCCAAATTTGCTGGCATATTGAGTGCAGTACTTTCACAGCATCATCTTTCATGATTTGAATTAGCTCAATTGGAATTCCATCACCTCCACTAGCTTTGTTTGTAGTGATGCTTTCCAAGGCCCACTTGACTTCACATTCCAAAGAAGACATACATATATACAATGGAATATTACTTAGCAATATGAAAGAACAAAATAATGCCATTTGCAGCAACATGGATGCAACTAGAGATAATCATACTAAGTGAAGTTAAATCAGAAAGAGAAAGACAAATGCATATATCACTTGTATGTAAATCTAAAATATGGCACAAATGAAATTATCCATAAAACAGAAACAGACTCATACACATAGAGAACAGACTTGTGGTTGCCAAGGGAGAGGGAGGAGGGATGGACTAGAAATTGGGAAGTGCAAGCTATTGCATTTAGAATGGATAAACAAGGTCCTAATGTCTATCACAGGGAATGATATTTAATATCCTGTGATAAACCTTAATGGAAAAGAACATATAGAAAGAGTGTATATGTGTGCATAATTAAGTCACTATGCTGCACAGCAGAGGTTGGCACAACTTTATAAGTCAACAATACTTGAACAAAAAACAAATTAATAGAAAAATATTCAATAAAGTTAATATCAATAAATCAGTTTTAATTTTACCACTTTCATATTTATTTTTATAATATGTTGACATTTGTGATATTCTGGTTATGTGAAAAAAATAACTCATATACCTTGAAATGATTAAATTTTAGCTCATAGATATCCCTGTAAGTTTTATCAACTTGGACTTTTATGGGAAGTATTGTGTTAATTATGTCATTCATTTTTTTTCCATTCTTCAGATTTTATCAGATATGGCAAAGAATCTGCCTGCCAATTCAGGAAACAGGAGAGATGCAGGTTGGATCCCTGGGTATGGAAGGTCCCCTGGAGTAGGAAATGGCAACCCATCTCACTATTCTTGCCTGGAAATTCCCATGAACAGAGGAGCCTGGAAGGTTACAGTCCTTGGGTCTCAAAGAGTAAGAGACTACTGAGTAAATGAACACACACACAGCATAAATTTAAATAGTCTGATGCTTATTTCTGATCTCAGATAAGTTTCCAACTATAGGTTCCAGTTGCACTAATCAGGAAATTTCTACATGTTCAAATAATTTCCAAACAACAAAAAAATTGTATAAATCTTAGACTACTAAGGGACTTCCCTTATATCTTAAATGGTAAAGAATCTGCCTGCAATGCAGGAGACTCTGGTTCAATCGCTGGGTTGGGAAAGTCCACTGGAGAAGGAAATGGCAACCCACCCCAGTATTCTTGACTGGAGAATCCCATGGACAGAGGAGCCTGAAGGGCTACAGTCAATGGTGTCGCAAAGAGTCAGACACAACTGAGCAACGTTCACTTTCACGTAGATTTTAAAAATTATAAAGATAATTTAAATATTTGACACTCAATAGAAAATCCCATGGATGAAGGAGCTTGGTAGGCTGCAGTCCATGGGGTCGCAGGAGTCGGACATGACTGAGTGACTTCACTTTCACGCATTGGAGAAGGAAATGGCAACCCACTCCAGTGTTCTTGCCTGGAGAATCCCAGGGATGGGGGAGCCTGGTGGGCTGCCATCTATGGGATCGCACAGAGTCGGACACGACTGAAGTGACTTAGCAGCAGCAGCAGGATTATTTTATTATATTTTGTAACCAGATTTCTACTTGGTTTACCTCTCATTTGTCACATCATATGTGCTGTGTGCTAAGTCCCTTTAATTGTGTCTGAGTTTTGCAACCCTATGGACTATATCTGGCTAGGCAACTCTGTCCATGGGATTTCCCAGGCAAGAATACTGGAGTGGGTTGCCATGCCCTCCTCCAGGGGATCTTTCTGACCCAGGGATCAAACTCACATCTTTTTGCATTGG